>NC_079413.1:23924411-24209411 GCF_026213295.1 Gadus chalcogrammus | reverse complement strand
ACTAATAAATAATACATTGGTTTGTCCACCCAGTCAGTCCGAGTACAAACGGCATATTGCGTCGGCAGTACCCCCTCTACATCCTCTCTCCTTTCTCCCCTCCACCTCCTCTCTCCTCTCTCCCCTCCTCTCTCCTCTCTCCCCTCCTCTCTCCTCTCTCCCCTCCTCTCTCCTCTCTCCCCTCCTCTCTCCTCTCTCCCCTCTTCTCTCTCCCCTCCCCTCCTCTCTCCACTCCCCTCCTCCCTCCCCTCCTCCCCTTTGGTACTCTCCTCTTTCTCCTCTCACCCCTGTCCCCTCCTCTCCCCTCTTTCTCCTCTCTGCCCTCTCTCCTCCTCTCCCCTCTTTCTCCTCTCACCCCTGTCCCCTCCTCTCCCCTCTTTCTCCTCTCTGCCCTCTCTCCTCCTCTTTCCTCTCCTCTCTCCCCTCTCCCCTCCTCTCTCTCTCCTCTCTCCCCTCTCCCCTCCTCTCTCTTCTCTCTCCCCTCCTCTCTCTCCTCTCTCCCCTCCTCTCTTCTCTCCTCTCTCCTCTTTCTCCTCTCTCCTCTTTCTCATCTCTCTCCTCTCCCCTCCTCTCTCCTCTCCTCTCTCCCCCTCTCCCCTCCTCTCTCCCCTCTCCCCTCCTCTCTCCCCTCTCCCCTCCTCTCTCCTCTCCCCTCCTCTTTCCTCTCCTCTCTCCTCTCTCCCCTCCACTCTTCTCTCCTCTCCCCTCCTCTCTTCTCTCCTCTCCCCTCTCCCCTCCTCTCTCCTCTTTCTCATCTCTCTCCTCTCCCCTCCTCTCTCCCCTCCTCTTTCCTCTCCTCTCTCCCCTCTCCCCTCCTCTCTCCCCTCTCCCCTCCTCTCTCCCTTCTCCCCTCCTCTCTCCTCTTTCTCATCTCTCTCCTCTCCCCTCCTCTTTCCTCTCCTCTCTCCCCTCTCCCCTCCTCTCTCCTCTCCTCTCCCCTCCTCTTTCCTCTCCTCTCCCCTCCTCTCTCCTCTTTCTCATCTCTCTCCTCTCCCCTCCTCTCTCCTCTCCCCTCCTCTTTCCTCTCCTCTCTCCCCTCTCCCCTCCTCTCTCCCTTCTCCCCTCCTCTCTCCTCTTTCTCATCTCTCTCCTCTCCCCTCCTCTTTCCCCTCCTCTCTCCCCTCTCCCCTCCTCTCTCCCCTCTCCCCTCCTCTCCCCTCCTCTCTCCTCGCCTACAGACTGCAATGAGCTCATCCCTTCCTTGTTGGTTCTGCCTCACGCACCGTTTATTCCGTCTGAATCTGTGGGTTTTCATTTGGTGTAATTTCTATTGCCCTTTCCTATATTGTGAATTGACCGTCCTGTGTTGTGTGACTTGTTTCTTGTTCCTCTATATTAATTTCTCCATACCAGCTATTCGTCAAGCCGTCTCCATCTTCCATCTCTCATTTGTTGACCACACCCTGGCAGCAACATATTTCCATCACGACTCTCGCCGTCCTCTCTCTGGGCTGTATTCAATCCCCCACCTCACATTCTGGCTCTCTGACGACCCGCTCATGAATCGGTCTGAGATGTCAACCAAGACAAGGGAAAACTCCCTTTGTCTCTTGGGAGTCCCACACACTGCCAGCTATCTCGCTGGCATTGTGTGTGTGTGTGTGTGTGTGTGTGTGTGTGTGTGTGTGTGTGTGTGTGTGTGTGTGTGTGTGTGTGTGTGTGTGTGTGTGTGTGTGTGTGTGTGTGTGTGTGTGTGTGTGTGTGTGTGTGTGACTTGCATTGTCTTAAAGCTTTGGTTGCATTTCTTGAGCGCTGTTTTTATCAATACGCAGCAACAATTCAAATGTAATTATTTAATCTGAATCCTAAATGAAGGAGATGTTAAAGGACAGATGAAATGCTGGAGGGGAGTGAGTGGCCTCACTCTGACACTCATCTTCCTCCATGGCATATAAAATAATCTGTTGTTAACTGAATGTGCATTGTTGGGGTTTATGTGAAGAAAGAAAGGTTAATATCTAGCACATACTTTCCAAAAAATGTGTGTCAAAAGTGTCAAGGACATGTTTATGAAACGGGGTCCTGAAAACTAGAAAACCCTTACAGTCGAGTAAATAAGGAAGGCATCAGCAGGCTATATTACAGTTTTTCTCACTCGCTTTTGCACATTTCTTTTTTTGCTCGCCCCAGACTCTGTCTCCTTACTAACTGTAGCTTTAGATAATAAAAACCGATCCATTTTGCTGAAGTTAGCTAACCATATTGTTTACGTTCCTTTAGATAAGGAACGTATTCATCCTCGACATTTTTTTAAAACAATTCATACAAATAACAAAACACCATGGATTAACTGCAAAAGCCAGTCTCTTGCCCAAAATCTTTAGTTCTGAGATCTTTAGTTCAGAGATACTTTAGTTAATCTCTCAAAAGTAAATATCTTTGTCAATGAACATGTCAGTGCCATCAGAATGACAAGTTCTAATTTACACCTTGGTGTATGTGGAAGATTGATTGCAAGAGACTGGACAAGATTCACATTTACCCTTTTAATATTTGTACTGTAATTTGCTGACAGACCATGTCATTGTGATACAGAAAGGAAAGACAGCACTGCATAGCACAAAGAAAAGAACAAAAGTAGAAATGTCAACGTAGGGCAATGTCCTTAGGGAAAACTGTCCATGCATTGCTGTAGGACAGTGGTCTTCAAACTGTGAGGCGCGCCTCCCCTGGGGGGAGGAACGTAAACAATATGGTTAGCTAACTTCAGCAAAATGGATCGGTTTTTATTATCTAAAGCTACAGTTAGTAAGGAGACAGAGTCTGGGGCGAGCAAAAAAAGAAGAAAGTATGACCATGAATATTTAAACTTCGGATTTTCATGGACTGGATCTGAAGATGCTCCACTGCCACAGTGTGTTGTTTGCAAAGAGGTGCTAGCTAATGACGGTATGAGACCATGTCGACTCCGGCGTCATATTGAGACCAAGCACCCAAGTCTAGTGACGAAGCCCCGGGAGTTTTTTGATAGGAAGCTAAATGAACTGCGGTCACGGAAGAAAATAATCCAGACATTTAGCAATGTAAATGACAAGGCAACTAAAGCTTCATATCACGTGGCGTTACGCATAGCTAAGGCAGGGAAACCCCACAACATCGGAGAAACATTGATATTACCTGCTGCCAAAGATATGTGTTCCGTGATGCTGGGAGAAGCTGCTGCCGCCAAGCTAAATGCCATCCCGCTATCTGACAACACCGTCCAGCGCCGTGACTCAGACATGGCGTCTGACGTGAAAGAACAGGTGCTGAACGGTGTTAGTGAGAGCCCATTCTTGATGAATCTACCGACGTGGCTAACGGTGCTCAATTAATGGTGCACGTGCACTATATTGAAGATCTCAGTGTCCAGGGTGAGTTTTTGTTTTGTTATCCTCTGCCAACTCGCAGTACAGCAGAAAAATTATTCAAGGCTTTGAATTAATTTAAGCAGGAGAGTCATATTGATTGGAGCCGTATGTGGGGCGGCAGTAGCTCAGGAGGTAGAGCTGGTAACCTGAAGGTTGTTGGTTCGATCCCCGGCTCCTCCTAGCTGAGTGTCGAGGGGTCCTTGAGCAAGGCACCTAACCCTGACTGTTAGCTCCCGACGAGCTGGCTGTTGCCTTGCATGGTTGACTCCGCCGTCGGTGTGTGAATGTGTGCGTGAATGGTGAATGTGAGGCAATATTGTAAAGCGCTTTGGGTGGCCAATGGTTAGAAAAAGCGCTATATAAATGCAGTCCATTTACATTTATGTGGAATATGTACTGATGGGGCAAGGGCAATGACAGGCCGACACAGCGGCCTGGTGAAGAAAGTGAAAGCGGTGTCCCCGGCCGCTGTTTGGAAGCACTGTATCATCCATCGCCAGGCCTTGGCGACCAAGAAGATGCCAAAAGAGCTGCGCGCGGCCCTGGTTGAGGCAATGAAATTGTCAACCTTAGTAAATCACGCGCCATGAATTCTCGTCTTTTCTCCGTCCTCTGCAATGAGAGGGACGCTCACTTCCAACAGCTGCTGTTCCACTCCGAGGTCCGGTGGCTGTCTCGGGGAAAGGTCCTCAGCTGCTTGTGTGATTTGCGCGAGGAAGTGCGCCTATTTCTTTCCAAAATCAGCTCTCCACTGCTGCATCATATGGTGGACATGAACTGGGTTGCAATGTTGGCGTACCTTTCTGATATCTCTGCAGGGCAAAGTATGCAATGTCTTTTTGGCACACGGCCGAGTCTCTGCATTCAGGAAAAAGTTGGACCTGTGGTGTGCTCGTGTTAAACGGGGCTCGGTGGAAATGTTCCCGACCTTGGAAGATGTCGTGGAGAAGGCAGGGCTCCGACTGGGAACCGTACAACAGGTGGTCATTGCGCATTTTGAGGAGCTGGGTGAGCAGTTTGGAGAGTATTTTGGAGAAGAGACTTGGCAAGTCAGTGGGTGAGAAATCCATTCTCTTTCCCAGAGTCACCCTGCGATAGACTGACCATGCAAGAGGAAGAGGCCCTTGTTGAGCTCAATCTCTAATATTGAAGCAAAAGATTTGTGAAGTGTCACTTGCACACTTTTGTGGACTGTTTGTGGAGACTGAGTTCCCACACTTCTCCAAAAAGGCGCCACAGGTTCTCCTCCCCTTCACATCCACATACCTGTGTGAGTGCGCTCTTTCCGCGTTAACCACGATTAAAGCAAGTACCGGTCAAGGCTGCGGGTAGAGGATGACCTTCGTTCATTCCTCTCTACAGCGCAGCCCCGCATCAGCCGCCTGTGCGCGTCAAAGACGCAAACTCATTGCTCCACTGAAGTGGAGGTGGGCTAGAAAGGAGGCTGAACTCATTGCTCCACTGAAGTGGAGGTGAGCTAACACATTGCTCCACTGAAGTGGAGGTGGGCTAGAAAGGAGGCTGAACTCATTGCTCCACTGAGGTGGAGGTGAGCTAACACATTGCTCCCACTGAGGTGGAGGTGAGCTAACACATTGCTCCCACTGAGGTGGAGGTGGGCTAGAAAGGAGGCTGAACTCATTGCTCCACTGAAGTGGAGGTGAGCTAACACATTGCTCCACTGAAGTGGAGGTGGGCTAGAAAGGAGGCTGAACTCATTGCTCCACTGAAGTGGAGGTGGGCTAGAAAGGAGGCTGAACTCATTGCTCCACTGAAGTGGAGGTGAGCTAACACATTGCTCCACTGAAGTGGAGGTGGGCTAGAAAGGAGGCTGAACTCATTGCTCCACTGAGGTGGAGGTGAGCTAACACATTGCTCCCACTGAGGTGGAGGTGAGCTAACACATTGCTCCCACTGAAGTGGAGGTGAGCTAACACATTGCTCCACTGAAGTGGAGGTGAGCTAACACATTGCTCCCACTGAAGTGGAGGTGAGCTAACACATTGCTCCCACTGGAGTGGAGGTGAGCTAACACATTGCTCCCACTGGAGTGGAGGTGAGCTAACACATTGCTCCCACTGAGGTGGAGGTGAGCTAACTCATTGCTCCCACTGAAGTGGAGGTGAGCTAACACATTGCTCCCACTGAAGTGGAGGTGAGCTAGAAAGGAGGCTGAACTCATTGCTCCACTGAGGTGGAGGTGGGCTAGAAAGGAGGCTGAACTCATTGCTCCACTGAGGTGGAGGTGGGCTAGAAAGGAGGCTGAACTCATTGCTCCACTGAAGTGGAGGTGAGCTAGAAAGGAGGCTGAACTCATTGCTCCACTGAGGTGGAGGTGGGCTAGAAAGGAGGCTGAACTCATTGCTCCACTGAGGTGGAGGTGAGCTAGAAAGGAGGCTGAACTCATTGCTCCCACTGAGGTGGAGGTGGGCTAGAAAGGAGGCTGAACTCATTGCTCCCACTGAGGTGGAGGTGGGCTAGAAAGGAGGCTGAACTCATTGCTCCACTAAAGTGGAGGTGAGCTAGAAAGGAGGCTGAACTCATTGCTCCACTGAGGTGGAGGTGGGCTAGAAAGGAGGCTGAACTCATTGCTCCCACTGAGGTGGAGGTGAGCTAACTCATTGCTCCCACTGAAGTGGAGGTGAGCTAACACATTGCTCCCACTGAAGTGGAGGTGAGCTAACTCATTGCTCCCACTGAAGTGGAGGTGGGCTAGAAAGGAGGCTGAACTCATTGCTCCCACTGAAGTGGAGGTGAGCTAACACATTGCTCCCACTGAAGTGGAGGTGAGCTAACTCATTGCTCCCACTGAAGTGGAGGTGGGCTAGAAAGGAGGCTGAACTCATTGCTCCCACTGAAGTGGAGGTGAGCTAACTCATTGCTCCCACTGAAGTGGAGGTGGGCTAGAAAGGAGGCTGAACTCATTGCTCCCACTGAGGTGGAGGTGGGCTAGAAAGGAGGCTGAACTCATTGCTCCCACTGAGGTGGAGGTGAGCTAGAAAGGAGGCTGAACTCATTGCTCCACTGAAGTGGAGGTGGGCTAGAAAGGAGGCTGAACTCATTGCTCCACTGAAGTGGAGGTGGGCTAGAAAGGAGGCTGAACTCATTGCTCCACTGAAGTGGAGGTGGGCTAGAAAGGAGGCTAAGCTGGCAGTTTCCAGGTTAAGATGTTCAAACGTATTTTTAAAAAGTTAAGAAAAAACATGCTTAGATAAAGATGTTAAAATGTGTTAAAAACGCACAAAGATGTTTAGAATGTTTAAAAAATATGTTTAAAATGTTTCAAAATTATGTTTAAAATGTATAAGATATGATCAGAGATGTTTAGGATATGATCAGAGATGTTTATAATGGGTAAAATATGTAAAAGATCTGCAGCAGTCTATCGCGTCCTTACAGTCATCCAAAATAGTTAGCTAAACTCCATCTAGTGGTTAATATTCACCGGAGAAAAAACACACACAGCCGCCACCATCTCTTTGGTCGGGGAACTAATCGGACTGTTTATTCTGCGCATGATCACATGACAACAGTGCACGCAGGCACGCACGCTCATCTAATGACGTCTCTTGTGTAGGCTATTTAACATGGCTTTGCACCTGCACTTAAATTCAGGAATATACTTAACACTTACAAAACACAGAGATTTAGAACATTTCTCTCACACTTGCTGTAGGAATTACAGTGCAGTCTTCCTGCACCTCCTGACGTCCCTGTCTGTTGGGCAACAAATTCTCATCTCACGCAGCCTCCCTCCTCCTCTTCCTCTTCGTCTTCTCTCTGGCTGTTGACCCCGTCCAATTCCTTGTCCTTCCATTGTCAGACAATGTAACATTATGTTGTGCTCCAGCTATATACTTGCCAGTTGATGGTTCATGAGATGAACCTTTGAGCCATTTCAGTAAACTGGTTGATCTTACGCTTCACACATTTCCCTTCGTCAGAGAAAGTCGAGTTCAACTGGGAGCAATTTACCAATTCAGGAGATTTAGAAAAAAATTCAAACGGAAGTGTATAGAAATATGCTTGACATATTATGACAACTAAATGTTGTGGGGGTGAGACTATTTGACAGAGACCCATTACAATACATTTTGATCAACATTAGCAATTGATAATGTAGGAAAGAGTAGAGAATTGTACATAATCATTTGCATGGATGTATCAAAGCATTTGCAACTTGTTCAAAGAAATGAGAAACTGCCTTTTTTGATATGCAAAAGTGACACTATGATGGGAGGAGTGAACAAGTAGGTGTGATAATTTCCATTCTGATCACTAAGTTTACAGTAAAGCAAGGGGTTGGAATGGTGGCTAAGGTTAGGTGATGCAAGGGCAACTAAAACGAGGTCGAGGGGGCTTATGGTTAGGTTTTGGATAAAAGCTAAGGTGGCAGAGCTAGTGATTGAGCTAAATATATTCTCCGGTTGAAGGTCTTGATGTATGATGTCATTCTGGGGTAGATACTGCACTCCTTTCAGCAGCTGACCTTTGCTTTTGATTCTGTCCAGAAGCTCTCCTCCATCCATGAGCTTCAACACAATGTAAGTTAGGGTTAGGGTTAGGGTTAGGTAGGTATGTAGGTCCTAACCTCCACTACAGTGGTACACAGACCTCCTTATCTCCTTTTCTGAACAATTTCTCCATTATTGTCCCTTTAGAATACGGTGCCCTATAGTAACTAAATCCTGATAAACCATTTATTTCATTATTTATTACAGCATATTTTTGGTTTGATTATAACTTTTTTTCGCATCATTTAGTACACCCATACCATATATTGAATTTCCCTATGTATATATATATATACATATATATATATTTATATTATATATTAAACATTCCACCATTCCACTCCAAAACTTATTTTCCAGCTGATCCCAGGGCACCTTTCTTTATCATTAACAATAATAATCGTGTTTCCACTTTCTTCCCCTTTTCTGTATTCAAACTTTTCGCCTCTTTTACTACCCTTAATGAGATGGCAGCAGGTATTCTACTACTACTCGCTGAGGTTAACCCTACTCCCTGAGGTTAACCCTAACCCTACTCCCTGATGTTAACCCTACTCCCTGATGTTAACCCTAACCCTACTCCCTGATGTTAACCCTACTCCCTGATATTAACCCTAACGCTACTCCCTGATGTTAACCCTACTCCCCGATGTCAACCCTACTCCCTGATGTTAACCCTAACCCTACTCCCTGATGTTAACCCTACTCCCTGATGTTAACCCTACTCCCTGATGTTAACCCTACTCCCTGATGTTAACCCTACTCCCTGATGTTAACCCTACTCCCTGATGTTAACACTACTCCCTGATGTTAAACCTACTCCCTGATGTTAACCCTACTCCCTGATGTTAACCCTACTCCCTGATGTTAACCCTTACTCCCTGATGTTAACCCTACTCCCTGATGTTAACCCTAGCCCTACTCCCTGATGTTAACCCTACTCCCTGATGTTAACCCTAACCCTACTCCCTGATGTTAACCCTAACCCTACTCCCTGATGTTAACCCTAATCCTAACCCTGATGTTAACCCTACTCCCTGATGTTAGCCCTACTCCCTGATGTTAACCCTACTCCCTGATGTTAACCCTAGCCCTACTCCCTGATGTTAACCCTACTCCCTGATGTTAACCCTACTCCCTGATGTTAACCCTGCTCCCTGATGTTAACCCTACTCCCTGATGTTAACCCTAACCCTACTCCCTGATGTTAACCCTAACCCTACTCCCTGATGTTAACCCTACTCCCTGATGTTAACCCTAGCCCTACTCCCTGATGTTAACCCTACTCCCTGATGTTAACCCTACTCCCTGATGTTAACCCTGCTCCCTGATGTTAACCCTACTCCCTGATGTTAACCCTAACCCTACTCCCTGATGTTAACCCTACTCCCTGATGTTAACCCTACTCCCTGATGTTAACCCTACTCCCTGATGTTAACCCTACTCCCTGATGTTAACCCTACTCCCTGATGTTAACCCTAACCCTACTCCCTGATGTTAACCCTACTCCCTGATGTTAACCCTACTCCCTGATGTTAACCCTACTCCCTGATGTTAACCCTACTCCCTGATGTTAACCCTACTCCCTGATGTTAACCCTACTCCCTGATGTTAACCCTACTCCCTGATGTTAACCCTACTCCCTGATGTTAACCCTACTCCCTGATGTTAACCCTACTCCCTGATGTTAACCCTAACCCTACTCCCTGATGTTAACCCTACACCCTGATGTTAAACCTACTCCCTGATGTTAACCCTACTCCCTGATGTTAACCCTAACCCTACTCCCTGATGTTAACCCTACACCCTGATGTTAACCCTACACCCTGATGTTAAACCTACTCCCTGATGTTAACCCTACTCCCTGATGTTAACCCTAACCCTACTCCCTGATGTTAACCCTACACCCTGATGTTAACCCTACTCCCTGATGTTAACCCTTCTCCTTGATGTTAACCCTACTCCCTGGTGTTAACCCTACTCCCTGATGTTAACCCTACTCCCTGATATTAACCCTAACCCTACTCCCTGATGTTAACCCTACTCCCTGATGTTAACCCTAACCCTACTCCCTGATGTCAACCCTACTCCCTGATGTTAACCCTACTCCCTGATGTTAACCCTAACCCTACTCCCTGATGTTAACCCTACTCCCTGATGTTAACCCTACTCCCTGATGTTAACCCTACTCCCTGATGTTAACCCTACTCCCTGATGTTAACCCTACTCCCTGATGTTAACCCTACTCCCTGATGTTAACCCTACTCCCTGATGTTAACCCTAGCCCTACTCCCTGATGTTAACCCTACTTCCTGATGTTAACCCTAACCCTACTCCCTGATGTTAATCCTACTCCCTGATGTTAACCCTAGCCCTACTCCCTGATGTTAACCCTACTCCCTGATGTTAACCCTAACCCTACTCCCTGATGTTAACCCTAACCCTACTCCCTGATGTTAACCCTAACCCTACTCCCTGATGTTAACCCTACTCCCTGATGTTAACCCTACTCCCTGATGTTAACCCTACTCCCTGATGTTAACCCTACTCCCTGATGTTAACCCTACTCCCTGATGTTAACCCTAGCCCTACTCCCTGATGTTACCCCTAACCCTACTCCCTGATGTTAACCCTACTCCCTGATGTTAACCCTACTCCCTGATGTTAACCCTACTCCCTGATGTTAACCCTAACCCTACTCCCTGATGTTAACCATACTCCCTGATGTTAGCCCTACTCCCTGATGTTAGCCCTACTCCCTGATGTTAACCCTACTCCCTGATGTTAACCCTACTCCCTGATGTTAACCCTAGCCCTACTCCCTGATGTTAACCCTAACCCTACTCCTTGATGTTAATCCTACTCCCTGATGTTAACCCTAGCCCTACTCCCTGATGTTAACCCTACTCCCTGATGTTAACCCTAACCCTACTCCCTGATGTTAACCCTACTCCCTGATGTTAACCCTAAACCCTACTCCCTGATGTTAACCCTAACCCTACTCCCTGATGTTAACCCTAACCCTACTCCCTGATGTTAACCCTACTCCCTGATGTTAACCCTACTCCCTGATGTTTACCCTACTCCCTGATGTTAACCCTAGCTCTACTCCCTGATGTTAACCCTACTCCCTGATGTTAACCCTACTCCCTGATGGTAACCCTACTCCCTGATGTTAGACCTACTCCCTGTTGTTAGCCCTACTCCCTGATGTTAACCCTACTCCCTGATGTTAACCCTAACCCTACTCCCTGATGTTAACCCTACTCCCTGATGTTAGCCCTACTCCCTGATGTTAGCCCTACTCCCTGATGTTAACCCTACTCCCTGATGTTAACCCTACTCCCTGATGTTAACCCTAGCCCTACTCCCTGATGTTAACCCTACTCCCTGATGTTAAACCTACTCCCTGATGTTAACCCTACTCCCTGATGTTAGCCCTACTCCCTGATGTTAACCCTACTCCCTGATGTTAACCCTACTCCCTGATGTTAACCCTACTCCCTGATGTTAACCCTAGCCCTACTCCCTGATGTTAACCCTACTCCCTGATGTTAAACCTACTCCCTGATGTTAACCCTACTCCCTGATGTTAACCCTAACCCTACTCCCTGATGTTAACCCTACTCCCTGATGTTAACCCTAACCCTACTCCCTGATGTTAACCCTACTCCCTGATGTTAACCCTACTCCCTGATGTTAACCCTACTCCCTGATGTTAACCCTACTCCCTGACGTTAACCCTACTCCCTGACGTTAACCCTACTCCCTGACGTTAACCCTACTCCCTGACGTTAACCCTACTCCCTGATGTTAACCCTACTCCCTGATATTAACCCTAACCCTACTCCCTGATGTTAACCCTACTCCCTGATGTTAACCCTAACCCTACTCCCTGATGTCAACCCTACTCCCTGATGTTAACCCTAACCCTACTCCCTGATGTTAACCCTACTCCCTGATGTTAACCCTACGCCCTGATGTTAACCCTACGCCCTGATGTTAACCCTACTCCCTGATGTTAACCCTACTCCCTGATGTTAACCCTACTCCCTGATGTTAACCCTTACTCCCTGATGTTAACCCTACTCCCTGATGTTAACCCTAGCCCTACTTCCTGATGTTAACCCTACTCCCTGATGTTAACCCTAACCCCACTCCCTGATGTTATCCCTAGCCCTACTCCCTGATGTTAACCCTACTCCCTGATGCTAAACCTACTACCTGATGTTCAGGCCCAAGGTGTGTTTGGTGTTGAGTGGGCCTTTGTTTATTGTACATAAATGCTGTATGAGTCTAGTGAGTATGGTGTGCTTTGTGCTTTGTATTTGGTGCTTGAACTGAAAGGCTTAAAGTATCCCAACACCTTCACTCCCTGTCCCTGAAAACCTCAATCAAAGCAAGAAATGTAGGGGTTATCATGAATTTTGATTTACATTTCGACAGTCACATCAAATCAGTTACAAAATCTGCACATTATAACCTTAAAAACGGAGCAAGACTTAGAGGGCTCATGTCCACCAAAGACTTGCAAAAACTTGTACATGCCTTTATCACTAGTAAGCTTGATTACTGCAATGGTGTACTTACAGGTCTCCCAAAAATAATTCTAAGGCAACTACAGCTTCTTCAGAAGGCTGCTTCTAGAGTCCTAACAAAGACCAAAAAATGTGGTCAGATTACACCTATTCTTAATTGTCACATTGGCTCCCTGTATATCAGGGAATTTATTTAAAATGATGTTGCCAAACTATAAATCCCTACATGGTTTAGGGCCAACATATTTAACTGATATGCTTCCACTACATAAGCATTTTAGACCACTATGATCTTCTGATACCGATCTGTTGATTATCCCCAGAGTAAACACGAAACATGGGAAAGCAGGATTTAGTTACTATGCAACAAATAAAGGTTTTAAGACTTGTGCCAACTCTGAGCCCTTTTTAGAACAAGACTGAAGACTTTTAGGTTTGCTTTAGCTTTCTGTTAAATCTTAAATAGATTGCAGGGTTTTTTAACTTTGCCTATTTTTTATTATATTAGAATGTATTTTTTAACTTTGCATATTTTTTATCTTACTTATCTATTATTTTATTTTATGTATGACATTTGTTTCTATGTGAAGCACTTCGAGTCTGCCTCATGTATGAAAAGTGCTACATAAATAAAGTTGCCTTGCCTTGCCTTTGTTTGGCCGACATGCATGATGCGTCATTCGGAGCATGTGATGGCGTCGAAGATGAAACTTCGGTTGTGTCTGATGTGATTTTGTGGAGGCGTGCCTCCGCCACTGGCGGTGTGTGTGGTGTGAGTGAGGGTCAGGTGTGGAGACGGACGGTTTAACTCTAACCCTGAAGAGTGAGAATGGTGTGTTGTGTGTGCTAAGGTTAGGTGTGTCGGTTTGGAATGTATATGTATGATGTTATGTGATATGAGTTATGATAATGATCTGTGGCTGATATATATTAAAGTGAAGGTGGGGAATAATTAGGAGATGGATAACAACAATGGGACAGCATTGTTCAGTAGGTAACCGAAGGGCCAGGTCAGGATACACGGTCCATTGGTGCCCTCTGGTGGCGTCAGAGGAGAAGCACTGGCAGGTTATTATGCAGAGTTTACCACCGGCCACTAGGGCATAGTATTGGATTACAGGCCGCTGACCGGCTCAGTTAGGAGTCGACCTTATTGTGTTTGCCAGCATTACAGACGATCCTGTTACAGAGGATATTAAGCTGTTAACATAATTCATGTAAGTCCATTATCATTCTTGATTACTATAGTTGTTGTTATCTAGGTTGGTTCAGTTCCTGAAGATATTTATGTTAGACAAGTGCATGTAGGAATGACCTGTTGTAGCTTATGTTGTTATTTGGTGTATTGCTGCAGGGCTTCTTCATCGTTGTCATTAAATAAGAAGTTTGACATCGAGGAGTGTATTTCTTCATACTGTGGTGACCCACAATTGATGTGTGAGACATTCACCAAGGGACTGTACCTTTAAGGTAAACAGTTCCGGTTTACTACCGTAGTGTTTCACGACAGTTCCGATTCTCTGGAGTTTCGATTTGAACTCATGTGCGAGTGACACTCGTTTGTTTGAAGTGGAGAGTAAAGCTGACTCCACCCATCTCCGTCTCTTGTCTCATCATTTACATAACTCCACAATTGGTGACCCCCGACGCGAGTTGGATACGGCTGTAAAATGTTTCACATTGACGGTGATAACAACGCGCCCGCCGCGGCGCCGGCCGCCGCTGGCGGTGCACCTATCGACGCGGCTAACGTCGGCGCTATCTATGCTGCCACCGTCAAGTTACCGGACTTCTGGCAGAACAAGAATCGAAGCCCAGTTCCAGCTGAGAGGAATAACACAGGACGTGACTAAGTATTTCCACGTGGTAGCAGCCTTAGATGCCTCGACGACGGCCAGGTGTATGGCGCGGTTGGAGGCTCCTCCAGCTGTCGGCAAGTACGACGCACTCAAGGCGTTCCTCGTGGACCTTTTTGAACTGTCGGAGCTGGAGAAGGCGGACCGCCTGCTTTCCCTGAACGGCCTGGGCGACGGCAAGCCGTCCGAGTTGATGGAGAGGATGCTGGCTGTGCTGGGCTCGGCGGATCCCTCCTTCCTTTTCGCCCACATCCTCCTGCGGCAGCTTCCAGCACCCGTGCGCACCGCACTGGCCAGCTCACCCCTCTTTTCCTCCAAGGACTACGGGCGGTGGCTGTAGAGGCCTACAGGATTTTCCTCGCCAACAGGCAGCAGTTTGTTCATGCGCTGTTGCCCCCCCAGCACACGTCGGCCCCGTTTCCGCCGCAGGGGTACGACCCGGACACCGCAGCCGCTGTGATCGCCCGCCGACAGCGTGACGACGGGTGTTGTTACTACCACGCCAGGTTCGGGGCCAAAGCCAAGCAGTGTCGCCAGCCTTGCAGTTTTGGGGCCCCGGGAAAAGCCCGGGCCAGCGCTCATTAACAGCTGTGAGCGCTGGTCGGGACTGCAGGCTGTTGTTCGTCACTGACACCTTGTCCGGCCGGCGGCTGCTGGTCGATTCTGGGGCTCAGCGCAGCATCCTGCCGGCAACGCCTGTGGACACTATGGCTGGCGGCCATGGCCCCCCGATGGACGCCGCCAACGGCACACCCATTCGTACCTACGGCACGAGGTATGTGGAGGTGTGTTTCGGCGGCCGGTGTTTTGGTTGGGATTTTGTCATGGCTGCCGTGTCTACGCCACTCCTGGGGGCGGATTTCCTCTGCGCATACAGGCTGCTGGTGGATGTTACCAACTGCCGCCTGATCGACGCCCTCTCCTTTGCTTCGTTCCCCTGCACGCTGGGGGGGGGTGGGGGGGCTTTGTCTTGCGAACACGTTTGCCACCGGGGACCTGTATCAACGCCTGCTGGCTGAGTTTCCTGACATCACCACGCCAACGTTTTCATCGGCTGTGGCTAAGCATGGTGTGGAGCACTACATCACCACGGTTGGCCCCCCGGTCTATGCACGGGCCCGCCGCCTCGACTCTGCCAAGCTCGCGATCGCCAGGGAGGAGTTCGCCACCATGGAGCGCCTCGGCATCGTACGCCGTTCCAACAGTCCGTGGGCCTCCCCCCTGCACATGGTGACCAAGGCTGATGGCGGTTGGCGTCCGTGTGGTGATTTCCATCGCTTGAAAAACGCCACCACCCCCGACCGGTACCCGGCACCGCACATTCAGGATTTCACCACCCACCTGGCTGGCGCCGCCGTCTTTTCAAAGGTGGACCTGGTACGCGGTTACCATCAGGTGCCCGTCCGCCCGCAGGATGTCCCCAAGACGGCGGTCATCACGCCCTTTGGACTTTTTGAATTCCTGAGGATGCCTTTCGGCCTCAAGGGTGCAGTGCAGACCTTCCAGCGCCTCATGGATTCTGTGCTGCGGGACATGCCGTTCCTGTTTCCGTCTATCTGGATGACATCCTCGTTGCCAGTGCGTCCGCGGACGACCACCTGACGCATCTACGGCAGCTGTTCGGTCGGCTCAGTGAGCATGGTCTCATTGTCAACCCGGCCAAGTGCGAGTTTGGCCGGTCATCCATCACCTTCCTCGGCCTCCACGTCACTCCGCAGGGGGCGGTTCCCCCTCCGGCCAAGGTGGACGCCATCGCCAGTTTCCCGCGTCCGCGCACTGCGAAGTCCCTGCAGGAGTTCCTGGGCATGGTGAACTTCTATAACCGTTTCCTCCCCCATGCGGCCCAGCTCATGCGACCATTGTACAACACCTTGCGGGGCAGGAAGCCTGCGGACGTGTTGGATTGGTCCACGGAAATGACGGCTGCCTTCGATGCTGCCAAAACCGCGTTGGCCAACGCTGCTCTGCTGGCGCACCCGTCTCCGACCGCCCCTGTTGCTCTTACTACGGACGCCTCTGATTACGCCGTGGGGGCTGTGTGTGAGCAGTAGGTGGGCGGAGCCTGGCAACCGCTGGCCTTTTTCAGCAGGAAGCTCCGCGACAACGAGAGGAAATACAGCGCTTTCGACAGGGAGCTCCTGGCTCTTTTTCTCGCCACCCGTCATTTCCGCTTCCTGTTGGAGGGCCGTCGGTTCACGGCTTTTGTTGACCACAAGCCGCTGACGTTCGCCATGGCCAAGTCTTCGGAGCCATGGTCTGGTCGACAGCAGCGTCCGCTCTCCGCCATCTCGGAGTACACCACTGACGTTCAGCATGTGGCCGGCAAAGACAATTTTGTAGCCGACTGCCTCTCTCGATGGTGGTTATTGGTTCCGTCCACTTGGGCCTTGACTACGCAGCTATGGCTGGGGATCAGGCTATTGACTCTGAGGTGCAGGCCTACAGGACAGCCCCCACGGCACTCCTCATGGAGGATGTGGTGTTTGGCACGGCCAACACTGCGCTCCTCTGCGACGTCTCTACTGGCACGGTGGTGCCATGGTGCCTGCTGGCTGGAGGCGTAAGGTTTTTCGACACGATCCACAGCCTTTCCCACCCAGGGGTGAAGGCCTCTGCCAAGCTCGTGGGGGCCAAGTTCGTATGGCCGGGCCTGCGGAAGGACGTCAGGGCCTGGGCTGCTGTCTGTGTGGCGTGCCAGCGTGCGAAGGTGACTCGGCATACCAAAGCCCCCTTGGCACTCTTCAAAGTGCCGGAGAGGCGTTTCGACCACGTGAATGTGGACCTGGTGGGCCCGCTTTCACCCTCCCGTGGTTACACCTACCTCCTCACCATGGTGGACCGGACCACCAGGTGGCCAGAAGTGGTTCCCCTGTCCTCCACTACAGCAGCTGAGGTGGCCCGGGCGTTCGTTATGGCTTGGGTGGCCCGTTTCGGCACACCGTCAGACATTTCCTCAGACCGGGGGCCGCAGTTCACGTCGGAGCTTTGGACTGCGGTCGCCGGGGTCCTGGGGGTGAAGGTCCACCGTACCACAGCCTATAACCCACAGAGCAACGGGCTTTGCGAGCGGTTTCATCGGGACATGAAGGCCGCGCTCAGGGCCAGCCTTACGGCGACTGGGCTGACCGCCTCCCGTGGGTTTTGCTGGGCCTTCGCTCCGCCCCCAAGGACGATCTTCAGGCCTCGTCGGCAGAGCTGGTGTACGGCCAGCCCCTGCGCGTCCCTGGGGAGTTTCTTCCGGACGCCACGGCCCCGTGGTCGGCTGCCTCCATTCGTGCTGCGTCCCGGGACATTGCGGACGCTTTCATTCCCGTTCCGACGTCTCGCCATGGCCTCCCCCGGTCCTACGTTCCCAGGGATTTACCGTCGGCCAAGTACGTCTTCATCCGCCACGATGGCCACCGTACCCCGCTGCGGCCCCCCTACGATGGGCCCTTCCGCGTCTTGGAGGGTGGGCCTAAGAACTTTGTTGTGGAAATGGGGGGCAGGCCTGAGCGGGTGGCTATAGACCGGCTCAAGCCTGCTCATGTGGATGTTGGCGAACCGCTCCAGCTGGCTCAGCCCCCGCGGCGGGGGCGCCCGCATGCGGCAGCCTCAGCCCCTGATCCTGTGGCGGCCTCGACACCTGCTCCTGCCTTGCCCTTCTCCTGTTAAGCGCAGCCGTTCTTGCCGCCTGGTCCGCCCCCCTAGGCGTTGATTTTTCTAGGGACTGTTTTGTACTAGTGTATTCTGTTTAACGCTAGTGGGTGTCCGATGTTCTCTGTGTGTTACCTGTTCGGTCTGGACCTGTTGGTTTGGGTGAATTCTGGGGGGGCCTGTGTGGTGACCCACAATTGATGTGTGAGACATTCACCAAGGGACTGTACCTTTAAGGTAAACAGTTCCGGTTTACTACCGTAGTGTTTCACGACAGTTCCGATTCTCTGGAGCTTCGATTTGAACTCATGTGCGAGTGACACTCGTTTGTTTGAAGTGGAGAGTAAAGCTGACTCGACCCATCTCCGTCTCTTGTCTCATCATTTACATAACTCCACAATACTACATTAGTAGTGAAAACAAACCCGATTTTATTTAATGCAGGGAGAGAGCAGTAGGAGGTGGAGGAGGAGGAGGTGGAGGAGGAGGAGCTGGATGAGGAGGAGGAGGAGGAGGAGGATGAGGAGGAGGGAGAGGAGGAGGAGGAGGAGGAGGTGGAGGAGGAGGAGCTGGATGAGGAGGAGGAGGAGGAGGAGGAGGAGGAGGAGCTGGATGAGGAGGTGGAGGAGGAGGAGGAAGTGGAGGATGAGGAGGAGGTGGAGGAGGAGCTGGATGAGGAGGAGGAGCTGGATGAGGAGGAGGTGGAGGATGTGGAGGAGGTGGAGGATGAGGAGGAGGTGGAGGATGAGGAGCTGGAGGAGGAGGAGCTGGAAGAGGAGGAGCTGGGGGTCTGATGAAGTTCATCTGGGAGGGGGGTTGGGGGATAGGAGGGCCGGTAACATATTGTTAATATATAACATAATGTTAACTTGTAGCAAAACGTTAATGTTTTAAACAGGAGTATTTTGCTCATACTAACGCTGTATGTATTTAATGGTTAAGATGGGGTCGGCCGCGGCGAGTGTTGTGATGAACGGAGCCTACGATGGGGGCAGAGAAAGTTAGTGAATAATGCAACACACCTGGGGCCTCATTTATAACTGCTGCGTACGCACAAAACGGGTGAAAGTGGCGTACGTGACTTTCCACGCCAAGGCTGTGATCTATAAAAAAATAACTTGACGGGAGAATGTGCGCAGCCCTAAGCAAACTCTGACCCATGCGTACGCATGGTTTGGAGGAAAAGGAGAACTGGCGACACAGACGGTGTGGTGGCGAACTGAAGTCAGACGGAAGAAATGTAGAGTGAGAAGAACGATTATGTTTTATCATCGCCCTTCATAAGTTTAATTTCAACCCTTATCATGCGTTAAATCTATGTAATCAGAATAATTTAACTGCGTCAACTGCGTTATTTCTCATGTATAACTCCAGAAACATCTCTTTAGAATCTAAATGAAAATTCACAATCTAAATTCTCCATATTTAATCCCGTCACTCCATACTGTCCACTGACGGCGCAACTGCATGGAATAAAGCATCTGTCCAACATGTGTCAATAACATAATATTTTTATGGGCCCCTTCAAACACATAATCAAATGTCAATTACATCCCAAGTATGGAAAACCAAGCCACACTCCTCATCACAATCGTTGTCCGTTTCTCTTGATGCTTTTCATGACAAATCAGGCATTAAAAAGAGGTTATGTTCAAGAACATTTTACGTGGGTGATTACAAACTGATTATCCAAGGTGTTCTCGGTCAGTCTTATTACCGTAACCCTATAAATACAGCGGTGAGCCCCGTGCGTAATGCTGTACCATGGCACTGCTGGAGGTCCATACAAATGGCCGGAATCGGAGGGAGAGAGTCTTCAGGGACCATAACGATTGATTGGTACATAAAAATATGTACCTTTATGTCAGATCACTTCTTTTTTAATTTTGGGACTGTGCGATCCGTGCCTCTGAAAGAGTTCACTGCTGCAGCAACATGTTGCCACTCACTTCTTGACCATTTATGGTTAAAAAGGGGCGTGTACAAGGCGGAACGTGAAGCTGATTCAGCTGCGCACACTTGTAGGCACTTTGTGATTTATAAAGCAATGATTGCTTAGAGGTGTGCGTACGCAGGATTTTATAAGTCTGAATATTTTTTGGCACACGCAAAACTTGGCTTTTGGGCGTATCCAAGGAATACTTTTGGGCGTATCCTCCTTGTCATCCAAGGAGGCCAAGGAAGAGCCAATGTTTTTTTCAGCTGACCTTATCTCCCTCTGCAGCCTTTTTCTGTCAGCCACTGTGCTGCCGGCATACCACACAGTGATGGAGAAGGCCAGCACACTCTCGATGGTGGAGCGGTAAAAGGTCACCAGCAGCTTCTCCTCCAGTTGGTTTCTCTTGAGTACCCTCAGGAAGTGGAGTCGTTGTTGGGCCTTCTTCACCACCGCTGATGTGTTAGCTGACCAGGATATGTCCTCAGAGATGTGAGTTCCCAGGAACTTGAAGGTGGAGACTCTCTCCACACAGTTAACATTTATGTGGAGAGGGGCGGGGGCAGCTCTGTGTCTCCTGAAATCCATTATAACCTCCTTTGTTTTTCTTGTGTTAAGGGTCAGGTTGTTTGCAGCACACCACTCCACCAGCCGCTGCACCTCATCCCTATAGGCCGACTCGTCTCCTCTGGTTATGAGCCCCACCACAGTCGTACCATCTGCGAATTTGACTATTGTGTTGGTGGGGTGGGTTGGAGTACAGTCATGTGTGTAGATGGCATACAGGAGTGGGCTCAGCACGCAGCCTTGTTGAGAACCTGTACTGAGCATGAGAGTGGGGGAGCAGTGGGTGCCAATTTTAACAGACTGGTCGATTTGTGAGAAAGTCTTTTATCCAGGCACAGGTGGCGGGGGGGGAAGTCCAGGGCAGCCAGCTGGCTCACGAGGAGGTCAGGGATGATGGTATTAAAGGCCAAGCTGTAGTCGACGAAGAGCATCCTTACGGAGGTCCCCGGGTGTTCCAGGTGGCTGAGTGCAGTGTGGAGGGCTGTGGAGATGGCATCATCAGTTGATCGGTTTGCTTTGTATGCAAATTGGAATGGGTTAAAGGTTGAAGGGAGGCATTCTTTGATGTGATGAGTCATAAGCCTCTCAAAACATTTTGCAACCACTGGTGTTAGTGCAATGGGTCTGTGGTCACTGAGGTTATGGATAGGTGGATTTCTGGGAACATGGATTATGGTAGCCGACTTGAGACATGGTGGGACGATGGCATGTGTCAGGGACAGGCTGAAGATCTTAGTGAAGACCTCTGCCAGCTGATCAACACAAGCTTTGATTACTTCGCAAGGCACTCCGTCAGGTCCAGTGGCTTTTCTTGTGTTCACTGACCTGAATACACGACTCATTTGATCTTCAGACACGGTCCAGCGCGTTGTTTCCTCTGGTGGAGCACCGTACAAATCTGGGAAGGACTGTCTTTAGGCATGCTTGATTAAAATCCCCAGCAATGATGTGTACCGCATCAGGATGAGCTTGCTGCTTTTTATTGACACTATCATGTAGGTAGGTAAGAGCTATGCTAATATTTACATACTGGTGAAATATAAACAGCAGTGATAATTACCACTGTCAGCTCTCTGGGCAGATAGAAGGGTCTGCAAACTACTGTCATTGCTTCCATGTCCGGGGAGCAGCGGGTGGCTCTTACTGCTTGCGCACCAATCATTGTGCACATAAACACACAGTCCCCCTCCTCTGCTCTTACCGGAGTCCTTGTTCCTGTCGGAGCGGTGGATAGTGGGTCCTGCTAGTAGAACTGACGCAGCCGGGATCAGCTGATGTAGCCAGGTCTCCGTGATGATCATAACACAGCAATCGCGAACAAAGTGAACGATGGATCTTGCGTTAGTCAGGAAGATGCTGGGTAACGGGGGTTTGAGTGGCTGTTTCCGTAGCCGGGCAAGAAGACCCGCTCGGCATCCCCGCTTCTGCTTGCGCTCCCTGCGCCGCCTACGCCGCTTGCCGGGGCCGACAACAATCCAAGGGGACTCTGGTGACCTCGCTATGTCGGGATGTTGTGGTTCCACTGGAAGTCGCTCGTAACTGCAACCTGACAACGTAACCCGATGTTCAGGAGTTGTGTGTGGCTGTAAATATGTTCAGCTTGACACCACGTCCTAAGACACTAAAAACACAAACAACACGAGCATAATACACTTAATCAGAGAGCCAAGAGCCGCTGCTGTCAAGGTGTGATGATAATTAAGTGATCTCATTATGTATGTTAACATTTAAGGGGGGGCTCTCTGTTAATTATTAACATCAGTGGACACCTTGTATTAATATGTGGCCGGAATAACTATAGGCAGGTAACACACTTTTTGTTGTGGGGGTGGGGGTGGGATATGGAGCTTCCTCCAGAAGTGGAAACTGATTTTAGCAGCATGTGCTCGCTTTTTGTTTTTGTTTTGTTTTGTGTGTTCATATTTCTGAACATACCCAGGCTTTCTTGGGAAAACCTGGCTCGACAGAGACGCAACTCGCCATCAGAGTTAAATGGTACCACGACGCTCACTTTAGATTCAATTATCATTTTTTTCCGCTTTAGGTTACGAAGGTCGGCCGATGATGGTAGGAGTGGAAGGGGGGGTGTCCTCTGACCCCACTGCCTCGACATCCAAGGCGTTTCTAATGAGTATGTATTCATGTATTGGCAATGGACATAAATAATTGTCTTGCTAATCAAATGTGAAATGATTGAGTGTAAATTAATTGTGTCATTTTTAGTTGAAGGTACAAACATTATTTTGGAGGAGCTGCCGACAATCAATCTCCAATCAGAGGTATATAAGTATCAAAGCAAAGTGTCACATATTCTTCTAAATGTTAATTTCTGGACAGAATGTCCTTTGATAGGTTTCCCTGATTCTTGCAGGAGACTCTGTCGGCCTGTGACTCCAGGGCGACTATGGAGGTGATTTTCCTTAACAATTCTCACAGCTATAATATGAATTTGTAGAATAAAAAATGCCTAGGCCTAATTGTGTCACTGACATAGCGGTTATGTAAGGGATAATGGACAACATGGCACTTGACTATCCAAGGTTAATGTAGGCCTACGTTGAACGTGGGGCCACCTTTGAACTTGAAACACAGACACACTGTGCAACAGTAAGTGCACGGCTTCTTTGTGTAGCATTGCCTACATACGGTCCAACAAGGACGATCAAATAACGAATACTCTCTGATGAGAATCTGTATCGCTCATAAAGAATATCGTCAGACAATGCCAAGGGATCGGTTCTGTCCCGAAAAACCCTCTGTCTCCGGAGAGACGCCAGTACGATAAGTGCGCCGGGTCCACGGGAACACCCACAAATGGTGACACCGGAGGGGCTAGGAAGCTGCGCACGCCGATTTAAGTAGCCGATCTCCGGGTAGACTCGCTGAAAAGCTGCTCCCGACCAGGTTTGGTTGCGAGCGTAAGTCACCATGGTGATACAGCGACGCTAAAAGAGATCGACTTTCGTGGTCCAGCTAACCCAGGCTTTGAGCTCAACATACCTCGCTAACCCTCTAATCGAGGTTCGTAGTACAGGCCCCAGGTATCTTCTTCATGTTTACATTATTTTCTGAGTATGAAAGAGGTTCTTCTTGTTTGTGTTCATACCAGCACAACTCAATCAATTCATGTGCCAAATTACTCTGTATTGTACTATGATCATTGTAAGGGGTCATTTTCAGTTAGATCTGGATCATTATTTTTATGATCAATCATCTAGTTAATGAGTAACACAAAAATCATAACGTTGAATATCAAAGAAATCAACCATGCTGTTAAGAGATTAAAATTACTTTCCATGCTTAAAACAGACAAGATACAGGTGGTACAGGTGAACCACATTTTGAAACCAAAATTATCAGTAAAATAATGAAAGAGTTCTACAAAAATGTATGCTCATCTGAGCGTCAAAATACGTCAGTTCTAAGGGAACGTTTTTTGATAATATTAAACTCCCTACCTTATCTTAGAAAAACATCCTTACAAAGTGGGAAGGCTCCAGGTCCTGACGGTTTTGGGCCCGAATTTTATAAAAAGATTGCAAAATGTGTGGTGGGTCCTTTAACTAACATGTTTATGGAGTCATTTGACGGGGGCTCACTTCCACCAACTTTAAATCTTGCCCATGTTCTCTGATTTTAAAGTAAGATAACCCCCTGATCTGTGTGCATGTTATAGACCACTAGGCTTGCTCTGGGTTGACTGTAAAACTTTATCCAAGCTTCTGGCTAGGAGGTTGGTAGAGGTGTTGCCCATCCTGGGGAGGACCAGACGGGATTTATCAAGGGTAGATACTCACTCCAATGTCCGACGGCTCCTAAATGTTATTCAATTCAAACAAAATACAAAAAACAAGGTTCATGCAGTATCACTGGATGCTGAAAAAGCGTTTGACCGGGTGGAGTGGGAGTATCTATTCGATGTTCTTAACAGGTTTGTTTTGGGTGCAGGCTTTGTTGAGTGGGTCAAAGTGCTATACAAATCTCCGGCTGCGAGGGTCCTTGTGAATGGTTCAGTGTATGAAATGTTCCCCTTGTGCAGGGGTACGCGCAGGGGCGCAACTGCCTACTTTCTGGGGGGTATGCAGACACATAGCAGGCGCCCCCCCCCCCCCCCCCCCCCCTTGCATAGAGATTGAAGTAAAACTAAATAACCACAAACAAGTTCCTTTATTTTTCTTGTTATGATCCGTTATATTGTAGGCTCCAGTCTGATCAGTACACAGTTGCAAGACAACAGTAACCTGTTGTTTTACTAGTAGATTTAGCTAACCTGAATATTTACACGCCTCCTCTTGATACACTGATAAAAACGACTGTCTTTCAACCACTTTGAAAAGCTTTCTTTCATGCCTGCGCACCCTTTCTCCTTCCCAATCTTTCTTTTCCTATGTTGTGACCCCGAGGGCTTTCTTCTCTGCCTCTCCATATTGAGGTACGTGTCATCAGATGACGATACGGTTCAAATGAAGACACTCTGGCGCCCACTGGAGCGCCGTGTGGGGAGGAGGGGGGGAGGGAGGCGAAGGAGCGGGGGGGCGCCTTATCAGTGACGTTCCTCTGTTATTGATCATCATATCATGTACACTAACGCTGTTAAATACAGAAAATGCAGACTCAATTTTTTTTACTTCCATCGCTTTGGCGCCCCCTCTGGTGCGGCGCCCCTATGCGCTGCATATAGTGCATACACACTTTTTGCGCCACTGGGTACGCGTCAGGTCTGCCCTCTTTCGCCTTTACTATTTGCACTCGCCCTCGAGCCTCTCGCAGAAGTTATAAGGACCCACCAGGGGCTTTCTGGTGTCAAGTTAGGAGACATTGAATACAGTGTATCACTCTATGCTGAATATATATTATTGTTTATCACAGACCCTGAGACTTCCATCCCTACCTTAATATCAATCATTAATCAATTTGGCCAGATATCAGGGTATAAAATTAACTACAACAAGTCAGAGGCCTTACTATTAGTTGTCCCTGTGCCCTGGGCGGCTCCAGTTAATTTCCCTCTCAAGTGGTCAGTCTCAGGTTTTACTTACCTGGGCATCAAAGTCTGAGCAGATTTGAAGGAGCTGTACAAACTAAATCTTAAGGTAACCTTGAAAAAAATTAAAAGTGACTTTGATGGGTGGTTTGATCTCTCGTTGTCCTGGATGGGTAGAATAAGTTTAATTGAGATGAATGTACTTCCCAGGATTTTGTACCCCATGCAAATGCTGCCATTAAAGATGAATAGGAAAGTAATTTTGGATCTCTGTCAAAATTCCTATGGCACGGAAAGAAAGCTAGAATAAAGATGAAGATATTGCAATCACCAATAGACGGGGGGTCAGGCATTCCCTCATTTTCTACACTAAAATCGGGCTTAGGTCACGGCCGTATAATATCAGGTTGGCGTAGATATTGCCTCCATCAATGGGAGCCTCCTGGGGATGCTTGGTGTTGCGCCCCTCTATCTATCGACAGCCTTACCTCAACTGCCTTAGATGAACTCCCAGTGGAGGTGAAAAATAACTTTATTATGCTTAACACACTTAGGATTTGGCATGATATAACTAAAAACATTGGACGAAGAGAGTTTTCATCAGCGTTACAACCTTTAACAAGGAACAAAGCTTTCCCTCCAGGCATTGGGGTGACTATTTTCGATGATTGGTTTTCAAAGGACCTAAGATTTGTTTCTAATTTATTTAAAGAGGGTAATTTCATGTTATTCAATCAAATCCAGAATAAGTGCCAAGTATCACGTAACCACTTCTTTGGTTTTCTCCAAGTGAGGCATTTTGTAAAATCTAATCTTAAATTACCGAATGATCAACCAATGTTGAGTCCTATTGGAAGCTTCCTTCTTAATTTTAATTTTAAGGAAATTTATTTCTCTCTTTTATGAAAAATGAATGCCTTTTAACTCTGCTAATTCTGACAGAGCGAGGGACCTATGGGAAAAGGACTTGGAGGTTGAACTTAGCACAGAGGCCTGGTCCAATGCTTTATGTCTGCTAAGAAAATATATACATGCAACAGACTCAGGGAGAGTCAATATAGAATATTACAAAGAATGCAACGTACTCCTCACTTCATACACAAAATTAATCCTGAGATCTCCTCCCTCTGTCTTTAGTGTAATAAAGAAATAGGAACCTACTACCACTGTATTTGGCAATGTCCTTTAATATCTGGATACTGGAAAAACGTCGCTAAGGAGCTTAGTTCTGTTTTTCACAAAGAAATGCATTGGACCCAGCTTTGTTCCGTGTGAGTATACCTACGGCTCAGCTCCCTCTACCCACTGGACCGTTGATTTGATTGTATAAACTTCTACTTTTAGCAAGCCGATGTATTCTGTTCCAGGGGATTCAGGAGAAGCCGCCCTCGGTTACACAATGGTAGAGAGAAACATTTCGGGCTTTTCTCATAGAGGGCCCTATTTTAACGGTCTGAAACGCAAGCGAGAAGCGCCAAGCGCAAGTAGCTTTGTGGGCGGTTCTATGGAGATGTCGCTATTTTACCAGCGCAAAAATGACTCTTGTGCCCGGCGCAAATCTATAAAGGGTTGGTCTGAAGTAGCCTAATTACCCGTAGGTGTGGTTTGGGCGTAACGTGCAATAAAACAATGAGAGTGCCAGCTCCCATCCCCTTTAAGAGCCATGAGCGCATTTGAATCTGACAAGTTGATATTTTGACAGCGCGTCTGCAGTCTCTGATGAGACAGATGCACTTGAATTACAAACTTCAAATGGCTCAGTTTATGGCCAAAAAATATGCCTAATCCACACATGGAATAAGGCCTCGCAGATGCATTGATTCAAAAGTACAACTTATTACCGCTGTATCCGCTGTTCTTTCTCAAAAAATTTACGAAGAATGTGTGGCTATGTAGATGAGAGAAGCAAAGTGTATGCGCGAGGTGCACAAGCAACATTATGCATGCGCCCTTAAAATAGCATCTGAACAACGCGCCACTGACTTTAAACCAGGTATTTCCTGGTTTGTGGCGCAAGTGATTTCTGAAGCTGCACGATAGCACCAGGGAACGTTTGCGCCAGAACACGCCTCCTCCTTTCGCCGAACCGCCCGTTGGGGCGCAAGATCATTCCCTAATTTACCGACACGTGGCGCAGGAGGGAAAAGAACGCTGTGCGCCAGTTGCAAACTAGCAACGACGCATGCGCCAGTGAGAAGGTCAATTCGACGGATGCAAGATAAGGCCCAGAGAAAGATTAAAGCATCCAGCATGTGATTTCAACAATGTGAGAGGGCATACGCAACAGGGATAATCGCACAGTGGAATGCTGAGCGATTTAATCTGCACAGTGGACAGTGCTCGTCCACTGGGCGGACCAGCGCTGGCCGGAGATGTTCGCTCATTTCAGAAGCAGGGAGATTACAAGACAAAAATAAATGTATAATTTGCCGTGTGCTGCCTCGCACTAATGCTCCCGTTGAACTGATCTTTATTCCATCATGAACAATAGGCCTACTTGAACTGACGAGATGAACCGCACCATTCCCAGGCGTTGCTTATCACACGGGCCAATTTTGTTGATACCTGTTCGCAATTCCACAGCAGCAGGCTGTCAGCAAACAAATCAACAAATATGTGTAGACTGATTTGAGGAGCGTTGGTCTGTGTTGAGGTCATGTTTTTGGTGCTCTACGAGGTTGACGTCTTATACACACACACACACACACACACACACACACACACACACACACACACACACACACACACACACACACACACACACACACACACACAGATCCGGCCCGCGAGGGAATATTTACTGGCCCTTATAGTGGAAACCTGTAGGTACAAAAAGGTCGGGGGATATTGTACAACAGTCTATGTTTAACGGATTTCACTTCTATGGGCAAAAACTGTTGTTTTATTTTTATTGATCCCCTTCGAGAATTTGCGTGGAAAGGGGTGGGTCTGAGGTGGGCTATATTCTCCCCTTTCTCCTTTGTAAAGCGCATTGTATTGCCTTTGGGCCGATATGAACTTACCTGCGCCCATTCCTTGACTGTTCTGACGCGGTACTCCAAACAATTTTATTCCATTGTTCGTCCAATCCACTCCAATAGTGGTCCTGCATTGAGTTTAAATCCAACTCTAAGGAATAAATGGTCCAGTTTTAAGGTTCATATAATATTTATACATTCCCAGGGCATGTTAAATAAGTGCACGCCCCGCGCTTGTAACACACTTGTAAAATGCAGTCGTCAATTGATGAAAAGGGTTATTCATGCATCATCCGAACCAAAATTTGGAATTGATCTAATAAATTACAGATAAATAATACTGTAATGGCTCAGTTGTGGTTGAACCCATTTGAACAAAATATTTATGATCCCCCAATGTGGACCTGAAGTCGGCTCCACTGATTGATAGACTCGGAATGGCGGTACTAAAAGGTGTCGTAATGGGGGGCATGTTGAAATAGCTGCATGTCGGACTGGCAGCATGTTTGAATGGCAGCATGTCACCGGATCCAGGATGAGAACTAGGGATACACTGTATCCTTTCCGAGGCTGGACAAGAGAGAGACAGTTCCAGCTGCGTCTCACTGGCACAGAGTCGGCGCTAAGCCAAAACAACATACCAAAGTGAATCAACAAGTTCACTCAATGCCAAATGCTAAGCAACCCAAAGCTAAAGTTTGTATGTATCAGCCGGATTAGCCCGTCACTGAAATTAACCCTGCCACTGAAGAACCGGTTCCTGCCACTTCAAGAGTCCACGAACGCGCCTGCCACCCATGCACCCTTGAGCCCCGAGATGCGTCCGGACGGACAGTGCGGACAGAGACGGAACAAGAACCAGTCGCCACGGAGGCGGGCTGCGCATGCGTCTGCCACCGTCACCTCAAGCCAACAAGGGCCCATCTCACAGAAAGCAGATGAACCGGACACTCTGATTATAGGAGACTCAACCATCAAGTATATAACCGGTAAGAAGATCAAAACATGCAACTTCCCATATGGAATGCTTAGTGCTATCAACCAGATACTAGCCACAATCATATTGGAAACTCCCAAAATCTCAGATTATTGTGCATGCAGGATTTAATGATATTCAAAGAGAACAGTCAGAACTTCTCAAGAGGGATTACACTGAACTATCTATTGGATACACTGAACAAAATTCACATTAAGTCATTCATCAGTGGACCCATACCAGCAGTTGACAGGGGAATAAACAGATTCAGTCATCTACTTGCACTGAATACATGGCTTTCCAGAGTCTGCAATGAAAGAGGAAGGGGCTTTAGTGACAATTTCAACTTGTTCTGGGGGCGCAAATATCTTTTCAGAGCAGATGGCCTACACCCAAACAGGTTAGGCTCAAAACTGTTAAGGGACAATCTTCTCTTGGTTGAGAAGAAGCGAGACTACAGCCTCCCCCACACATCTACTCTGCCACTATCTGACACACAGATAGCAGACAGCCCACAGACCTTGAAGAGAGACAACAGCCCGCCCGACGCCATCAACACTGTGCCTTCCCCCATCGCTGATGCTGGCTTGGCGAGGAACGGCCACCCCCCTCCTCTGCATTCCCCCATCGACGATGACGTCCAGCCTCATCTCTCCCATAGCCACAACAACAACTCCAGCCCCAATGTCTCCTCCCTGTGGAGGTGGAGTGGTTGCTGCTGTATTTGAAAATGTATTTCAGGGGAAAGAGATGTTATTTGGGGATTTTCCATCATTCGAATACCTTAGTGCTGTATTGAAATGCTCCCCCAGAGTTCTCCTATTAATTATTTACAGGCCACCCACATATTCTGAAAATATTTTTGATGACTTCACAGAATTAGTTTCTAGCATCTCCAAAGAATTTGACTGTCTATTTATAACTGGTAACTTCAATTTTCATACTGATGATTTGAATGACAAGTGTGCAAAAAACCTTTTTACCATTTTGGACACATTTGAACTGTCAACATAGGAAAGAGGCTACTCATTGTAAGGGGCACACTCAAGACCTGGTTATCACAAAGGGCCTCAATGTTTCTGATCTCTCTGTGACTGATCCTTCCTTGTCTGACCACTTTTGTGTTTTCTTTAACATATCTTTTATTCCCGACATACAGACAAAATCAAATACTGTCAAAAAACGGTATATCAATGAAGATTCTAATGTACTTTTTAAAAAGGCTATCTCCTTGCTACCACCTCTCAACCCATGTTCTGTTGATGATCTTGTAGAAAACTTTAATTTGAACATTTTAAAAGTCATAGATGTCATTGCACCTTATAAGGTTAAAACGGTTTCTGGAAAGCAAAAGGCACCCTGGAGAAAATAATGCAGGAAGGTTGAACGCATCTGGCGTAAAACAAAACTTCATATTCACCATGATATCTATAAAGAGAGCCTGATGACACGCAAATCTATGTATCGCTATCACCAAATGACTATCGGCCCATAGATCAGCTGTGCCAGTGCATTGAGCAAGTGAAAGAATGGATGTGCCGAAATGTCCTTAAACTAAATGAGGACAAAACAGAGATAATTGTATTTGGTTCTAAAACGGAAAGGCATAAAGTAACCCAACACCTTCACTCTCTGTCCCTGAAAACCTCAATCAAAGCCAGAAATCTAGGGGTTATCATGGATTCAGATTTACATTTCGACAGTCACATCAAATCAGTTACAAAACTGGCATATTATCACCTTAAAAATGTAGCAAGAATTGAAGCTTGATTACTGCAATGGTCTCCTTACAGGTCTTCCGAAGAAACTCTGAGGAAGCTTCAGCTTGTTCAGAATGCTGCTGCTAGAGTTCTAACAAAGACCAAAGAATTTGAACATATTACACAAATTCTGAAATCGTTACATTGGCTTCCTGTAGAATTGATTTTAAAATCATGTTGCTAACCTTTAAATCCCTACATGGTTTAGGCCCAAAATATTTAACTGATATGCTTCCACTATATAATTCTTCTAGACCACTAAGATCCTCTGAGACCAATCTGTTAATTATCCCCAGAGTAAACACGAAACACGGGAAAGCAGGATTTAGTTACTATGCAACAAATGGAAACAAACAACAAATGGAAAAACAAATGGAAATGAAATACCTCCCAGAGGATTTAAGACTTGCCCCAACTCTGAGCACCTTTAAAACAAGATTGAAGACTTTTATGTTTGCTTTAGCTTTCTGCTAAATCTTAAATACATTGCACTTTCTAAAAAGCTTTTTTAACTTTGCCTTTATTTTATATTTTAATACTAAAATGCCTTTTTAACTTTCTATTTTACCCATTGCTTTGCATATGTTTTCTTTTACTTATTTTTTATTTTATTGTATGACATTGTTTATATGTGAAGCACTTTGAGTCTGCCTTGTGTATAAAAAGTGCTATATAAATAAAGTTGCCTTGCCTTGCCTGGAACTGTAAATATCTGGTCCATCTAATTACCACCACCATGTACCGACTGCTTTAGATGATAACCCTTCTTGTGATGACCCCTGTATACTAGACAAATGAACTGATCAAGGAATGTGCTTTAACAGAGCTAGGGTCAGTCTCAATTCTCTGCTCAAACCAAAATCTCAACCCTACGCCTCGCTGTTTCAGCGAATTCATGTCCCAAAAGCCATTTGAAGTTAGGGTAAGTGGTGAGGGGAGGGCTAACATCTCCTTGAAGTTAAGATTTCCGATGGGCACCCTTGCAACGCTACAGTTGTGACTTGCTCCCGTAATACCTTGCGAGAAAATGGAAAATAAAGAAAATCCGAGGCTAAATTATGACCATCGCATTATCATTATGCCATCTGCTGTTTATGTAATGTCTGTTTTTGAGTAGAAGAATCCATTCTCAAACAAAACCTGGGATACCTGCTCTGTTGTTGGCAATGGAGGGATTTTGTCCAACAGCACCTGTAGAGAGATGATAGATTCTGCCCAGTTTGTCATCAAGTAGAAACTCCCAGACTACTTCCTTCCACATTGTGACATTGTTATTGTACTGAATATAGATACTGGCAGTTGCAAATTGTTCTTGCAAAATGCTAAATATTGTAGCAGCCTTTGGCGTCCTAGATCCTTTGAGGCGGCGACATTGAGACGGGTTAAACAGTTTGGGTATGTCTAGGTGGCGGTGTAATTGTGGAAATTGATGACCAGTCAATTTGTATAATAATAATAGTTAACCAAAATGTTTCCTTTCATACAAGAGATAAAACTGAATGTTTTACATAAAAAAATGCATGAAACATTTGTGTTTTGAAAATATACATTTATTACATTTTCTATTTTTCTACTGGTGATTAACCAATTGGCGTTGTTGAGATACTCATAAAAAGTTCAGTTAAGAAAACGACATTTTGTACATGTGGCCCATTTACCAAATCTAAATCTAAGGAAAAATATCAATTTAGTTGTAGTTAAAAAACATTATTATGCATAATATTAAAAGACAGAATGCTCTTTTTGTATGATATCAGTGCAAACAGTGCATGTTCAGTACAGTGCATTCTCAGTTGAGCTTATTATGTTTGACTGTTGTCAAAACACATATTGACATCTTTGAGGAGATGCAGGGCTGCCTACCGGCTGGACGGCCGACACTCCCCCAGGTGTATTTTCAGTACACCCTGTTCATGTAACCTCAACAAATGGTCAAACTCGGCAGGCATTGCATGAACATTCTTCTTACTCTGTACGTTGTCATAGTAGTGGTTGTTGAGGGGCTGCTGTAATAGCGGGTGTTGGTCAAAGGGCCAGAACCCATATAGGTGTACATTGGTGCAAAGTTCCAGCGCCAGGCTGGCCACCATCAAGCCAGAGCTCAGACGCTTCTTCAGTCCCTTGGAGCTCCAGAAGCTGTGCAGGTTCAGAAGGTACTCTGGGTTGAGGAACACCGGCCTGATTGGGCTCTCAAAGTCCTCGATGGTGTAGAGCGCACGCAGGGACACTGCGGTGTTGGTGGAATATGAGAACGCCGGCAGGAGCATCAGAGAGTCATTGTAGCGACGTATGCTCTCCATGAAGGGACGTCTGCGCTCCTGTAGACCCCTAAATCTGAGGGTGAGGAGAGGGTTGGTTGTTAGAGAAATAAATGAAATATATCAGCCCTCACTGGGTCAAAGTCATATAGTTGTTGGTACACAATGCAGTAGCCATTACTTCTGAAGAAAGATGCTTGGATTAGCCGTCACAAGGTTTGTCTTCTTGCCTACATCCTTGAGGAAGCTGTTCTCCACAGGAGGTAGGTTACACCTGCATCGGGAGAAAGTCCACACTCTCATAATGCATTATGATATGAACATTGTGCATTCTGAGGGATCAGTACCATAACAACTTCACAATGTGGAAGGAGGTAGTCTGGTAGTATCTACCTGATGACGAACTGGGCTGAATCTATCATCTCTCCACAGGTGCTGTTGGACAAAATCCCTCCATTGCCAACCACAGAGCAGGTATCCCAGGTTTTGGTTGAGAATGGATTCCTCTACTCACAAACAGACATTACAAAAATAACAGAGCTTAAATATACGTCATGGATTTAATGTATGGACTCCATTTTGGCATTATATCACTGTCACGCCGCCTCCTGCTACACGGTCCAATACCTTCATCTAGTGGTCGCTTGACGCCAATGGCCCCTTATTCTCCCTACGCACCTGCTATCAATTCGCAATCTCCACTCCCTACTTCAGCCGGGGATCTCCATTCAGCCGGCGCCAGTTGGTCGTTTACTACTTCCCAGTTATATCGGTCCAACCAGCGTTATACAAAGATCTGCTCGTTCTCCCTGTTCGCTGGTAACCCTCCTCCCTCTCCTTTAGTTCTCCGTCCGTCACCCTGCTTACCTGTTGTTGCCGAGCCCTCGCCTGCCTGACTGACCGCCTGTCGCTGAACCCTTGCCTGCCTGACTGACCGCCTGTCGCTGAACCCTTGCCTGCCTGACTACCCACCTGTCGCTGAACCCTTGCCTGCCTGACTGACCGCCTGTCACTGAACCCTTGTCTGCCTGTCTGCCGGTTAACAAACCCTTACCTGTCCGACCATCGCTTGCTTAGCCCCGGCTTGTCATTTACCCCTGCCCCAACAAACCCCACTTCCTTTCACTCCGTCTCCGCCTCCCTGTGTCAAGCGTTTGGGTCCCTTCGTCCTGTCCCTTAACAATCACATCATTAAAAAAGTGTTTGTTCTTCTTCAAAGATATTTTAATGAAGTAATTAAATAAAATAAGAGCTATCGAAAGTAACGACAATGGGCAGAAAATACGTGGATAGAGCTCAGCGGCAGAGAAAGTGACATCCTAGAAATGATACCCAAGGGTTCAGATTCTGAAAGAATTACTAGCTGTTTTGGCTAGGAATAGCTCCGTAGTACAGCATTTCACGGCAGCTAAAGAGTTCCCCAGTTCAACTCTTGGTGCTCATTCAAAAAAATGTCCTGGAAAGTAAAATCTAGGTTTGCATTATCAACGATATCTATCCAACTTGAAATTTGTATCCTTTGCGGCAACAACAGGCTATGCGGATTTTCACATAAAAACAGGATTACAGGTGTAGAGTGAAGTGGTTGTATTGTAAAGGGGGCATTCCTCAGTTGCAGAGCATTTACTGCAGATCAAGCAGTACATTGGTAGCCTGGCTCTGCCCGCCTAAGTACTTCCGCTCAATTTGAATTTCCCTTCAGTACTAGGTCTGGACCTGCTGTATGTAATTTGGTTTTCTGATCAATCAGCGAACAGAGGGCGTGTCTGAGAACAAGGACGATAAAGTCGTGCGCCAGTTTGAGTTGTTGTTGTAGGTCGGTAGTTGATTTACAATGTGCAATTTTTCCCTGATAAATTAAATTAGACGAACAAAACCTGCAGCTGTCGTTGACGGACATTTTCGTGCAGACGCGCAAGGTGTTTGGTTTGTGTACAACCTGCGCGTGATTCCCGGCGCATGACATACGTCACAACCAAACGTTAGCGATTGGTTATGGCAGATCCAGAGTGGCACTGGGCAGATCCAATCATTTTAAACTTCAACAGACACCCGCCTTCAAGTGAGTTAACGTTTGTCAATTGATTAGGTCCAGACTCTCTGTACAAATGAAATGAAATGAAGTGAAGTACGAGAGTCTGGTAGAACCAGGCTAGTACATTGGTACCCCATATATAGATGTCCTGGAAATTAACCCCATGATGGAATTGATATCGATTTAATTCATCTGACTAAAAAGTCTATCCAATATCAACGTACTCTTTATATTAACTCATTGGCTGCCAATGACGTCTTTAGACGTCAATTTAAATACAACCGTTGACTGCCAATGACGTCTATAGACGTCAATTATGTTTTTGAACCGGGCGGGCTGGGGAGCGATCTGGAGCACCTTGTCACAAAAAATCAGGCTTGTAAACAGAGAATGTACTACCGAACTGACCCGGTAGGTGGGCGGGGGCGCTGTGCCAAATTGCATGGGAGATGAGGAAACAGTAGCCTAATGGGTGAAGAAAGTGAACATGGCGCCCGCCAAATGTAAGCGAAATTGCAGACAGCTAACACTCGAACAAAGTATGTTTCTCAGTGTCGCGATCGACTCGGTTGTTTGCGATAAAGCCTCTGACGAAAAACCCTGGCCAAGAAGAGAGAGTAGGCCTACACGGCGTGTTTCAGCAGACACCTCCGAATCATCAGGTGATGAATTCAGCGAACCTGACCCGGATTCGTCAGATGAGTGGTTGCCGTCAACCGGGAACAGCATTGCCTCATCCCCTGACGCGTCTCCAGGAAGACGTGAGGGAGGTAAGAGCTAACTTTCCCCCTTATCTCCTCCTTCAGTCCGTCACATGAACGCCATTTAGTCCCACTAGTTCATTATTGTAGCTAATATGTGTTGCCAGTAGCCTACTGATGTGCAGGGATTTACAATTTACGGATCGTGTGTCCAGCAGAGCTCGCATTCCCACTCCTACTGTTAGCTTCAGTTCATGTCACATTGAACGCCATTTAGTCCCACTAGTTCACATCTGTTGCCAGCCTACTGATGTGAAGCAATTTTCAATTTACAGATCATGCATCCAGCAGAGCTCCCAATCCTGTTGGGGTGTAAATTGTGTGACGCGCAACTTGCAGTTTACTGATAGGCTTACAAGGCATTTATAAGTCCTGGTTAGTCTAATCGCCTCTCACACTCAAGCCAGCTCCACCTCTGTCATTAAGACAGGTACACCCCGGGGATCCCGGTTTTGCGACTGGGAGAGCAAACGGAGCACTGGCACCAGGTTGTGAAGTAGCCTCTTCCAGGCTGGAGATTATTTCAAAAGGCGTTTTTGACTGTCTTCGATAGTCTGATAGTATTATAATATCATTTATAATACCATTTATTCGTTCAACTAGTTATGGTTAACACCAGATACTCAACACCAAAGCAGACACACCATCGTTTTCGTCTGGGAACAATTAATACGCACCTGTAAGTGCGAGAGCAAATTAGCGGATTGTGTTACTCAATGTAAGAATTTAGCACAAGATATAGTATGTATGCAGGAGACTCGTATAAGAGGCGAGGGTGAGATAAAGTTTGATGATCGTGTGTTAAAGGATTGGCATGCTATATACAACGGAATGAGTATAGCACGGGCAGGTGTAGCAATCGTCATGGCACCACATGTCCGGCTCATTGATGTGGAGCATATTATGGAGGGTAGAATTAGAGTCTTAGAGTCAAGGTACATGGAGTGAAGCTGGCAATATACTCATGCTACAGTCCAACTGAAGAATACAGTACCTCTTCTAAGGAAAACTTCCACCGGACATTACAAAGAGCCATGCTACAAATGAGAAAAGAACATCCCTCATACAAGATCATTGTGGCTGGAGATTTTAATGCAACCATTGGGCAGGACTGTAACCATGATACATGGAAAGGTGTTGGCCGCTACCATGATGAAGATCCCACTAGCTTCAATGGCACGAAACTGCTGAGTGCAACCAGCTCCATATTTTGAACACTATGTTTGCAACAAGATCCAATGAACATAGATGGACATTCCACTCTATCCTCGGGTATAAGCGTAGACTAGATTACATCTTAACGGACTGGTATGTAAAGCATGCAACTACGAACTGCCGAGTCTACCCCATGCAAAGTCACATGTTCGACTCAGACCATATGATGGTGGTAATCAGTGGTGTAATCTATTTTATTGTAGTGGGTATACTGTGATGATTCCCTCCCAGCCTCGTACAATCCCGTCCCACCGGTACGTGTACATGTGTGGCGCTTATGGGGTGTCGCACCACACTCACCAACGCAGGGGTCTACAACCCGCTGATTTAAGAGTATAACGATTATCAACAATCATGGAAAGCTGAGTAGGTTTATCAGTTTTAATAACAGTATGAACAAATACAACACAAAAATGACGAGTTGTCCTTTGTATATCTATAGTAGCAATAGGTGGCACATGCTAAACAAGGACAAAATCTACTCAAAATAATTTAATGAACTCTTTACAACCATGGCTAACCAGTGCATGAGAAGGAGATGACAGGAGACCAATGTTTCACTCTTTCAATTGCTCTAATTTGAGCTCCTACTGTTGTTATCTAACATACCATACAGTAATTGAATTGTGTAAAAGTGTGAAATTACTGCACCTTAAAAATGACCATGAATTAGCTATACTCTCATTTGCATAGTGATATAATTATGAATTTCAATTGTGTATACCAACTGTATGTTGGCTGACATTTACCTAACTCTTTTCCCCTCCACTCTAACCAAGGATGCCTGTTTTTAAATTCCCTAGCCTGACACCCAGTCTGAAAGGCTGGCCAGGGGTTCTCATCTAAAAGTAACAAGGAGATATAAAGTGGGATTAAAACATTGTCTTCTGTTGACTACTTATTATGTGGTTTACACATTAATATGGGAAGACTGGACACACACACACACGCGCGCGCGCACGCACACGCACACACACGCGAGAAGGAGGGGCTCGGCCCGCCAACTAACGTGCAGAGATGCATGGGCAGCTTCGCGCTTCGTAACAGAGACAGGGCAGAGCGCGAGCGCGCAGGGGGAATTTTATGAATGGTGAATGTAGGAGATAACTTCCCCTGCTTAAAGTATTTTATTGCAGTTATACCCAACCGGTATTTGCGAAAAATAAACACAGAAGTGAAAGATCTGTCACAAGACGATTGATACGTATCCGTGCACATTTTTAAGTGGGTATACGCAAATCCTGGTGCGTTCCTAGTGGGTATACGGCGTATACCTGCGTATCACGTAGACTACACCACTGGTGGTAATGACTGCAACCTTTCCAACTAGAAAGCAAGTACACAGGATTTTCCGAAGACCCAAAACCCCTCCCATACGCCCTGATATTAAACAACTGAGGGATGACCCCGCTATCCAAGGCAAATATGGTGCCAAGCTGGGGGATGTAGGGAAGAATATTGAGATGGAAGATGTGGAGGGACTCGTGAGAGATGCGATTTTAAGGGCGTCTAATGAAACGATACCAGCGTGTAGCAAGAAAGAGTTAGAAAAACCATGGACCTGTCAAGCCTATCAAGAACTATCGCGGAAATTCTTAGCTGAGAAGGACCCGGTAAAGAGAAAGTCGCTATACTATCAGACCAGAAAGATGCGTACAGAACTGAAGAATGCCTACTTCAAAACTAAGGCAGACCAACTGAATTTTGCGAGTGAACAAAGGGAAACGGAACAGGAATTCCGGCTTATGAAACAACACACTTCAATGACACGGCTGAATAGACCACTTGTCTCAACTTGAAAACTCGAGGAACACTTCACTACGCACTTTAGTGACCGTAAATGTGAGCCGCAACCCGAACTAGAACAACCGGAGTGCTACCCCCACATAGTGCCACCAGATGACACGCCCACGATTGATGACTCGATACCAGAACGTGGAGAAGTAGAGAACAGTGTAAAGAAACTGAAGAATGGCAAATGTCAAGGGACAGATAACATCTATGCAGAACAACTGAAATACTCGCAGTCAACAGGACTGATAAACTACATCGTGCTACTCATCGGTTTGATATGGTCATGCAATCAGGTACCTGTAAAGTGGCTAACAGCAAGCATTACTTGTTTATACAAGAAGGGCCGGAAGTCATTGGCAGAGAACTATAGAGGGCTAAGTATAATATAAACAATATCGAAAGTCCTGTCTGGGATAGTTGTCGAAAGGATACGGGAAGTATATGAACACATCCTCCTGCAGTCACAGTTGGGCTTTAGAGCCAACAGATCGACCACTGACGCCATATATGTACTACGTCATCTATTCGAGGATGCAAGGAGATCAAAGAGGCCAATGTTTACAGCATTTGTGGACCTGAAGGCTGCCTATGATTGGATTCCGAGGGATGCCTTATTTAAATGTCTAGAGATCCGACTGAAATCCCCTCGTTTGGTGTCTATACTACGCGCACTCTATACCGGTACGAAAGCATACGTGAAAGGAAGTAAGCACATTTTTGATACATTGGTAGGATGTAGACAGGGAGCACTGGAATCGCCAATCCTTTTCAACATTTATATGGATTTCGTAGTACGAGTTGCCCGTCGTAAAGTACTGAGGGAACGACCAGACTCAGGTATTAAGGTTGCATATTCCATCCCAAATGAAGTATCGCCACGGGAGTATCGCTCGAGAGCTCCATCTCGCGGGACTACCCAGGTAACGGAACTGTTATATGCTGATGAACTGTTATTGCCAACTCCATAGTAGAACTGAAGACCATCCTAGAAATCTATGACCGGACTTTCACACGTTTTGGCTTGAAGATGTCGTACAGTAAAACCGAGACTATGGCCTTCAATGTCGATGACGCAATAAAGAACCATGAAAGTCTGATAAATATTGGCAATAACAAAATCAAGAATGTGGGAACTTTCAAGTACCTTGGGTACACGCTTAGCAATGACGAAGCAAAAACATCTCGCTTCCTTCATGCAAGGATTGGGGCTGCCTTCCAGAAGTGGGACGAACTTAAACATGTTCTCACAGACCGACGGATACGATTATCAACGCGAGTTAGGTTCCTGACGACATGGGTGCGGTCTCGCCTCCTGTACAGTATCCAGGCTTGGGCACTTACGGAGGCAGAGCTTGATACCCTTGAGTTTATATGGACTGGGTTCCTGAGGAGAATGGTGAAAGGGGGGTACGTTCGAAAAAACGTTCCCACAGATAGGGGAAGGCAAGGACTGATGGACAAGGATTTAGACTGGCGTTTTGAACTTTTGAACGATTATACAAAAACTACCTATCCGCAACTTCTGTTACCGGCAACATGTTAAATACATCGGTCATGTGTGCCGGTTAGAAAACAATACCTTACAAAAGCAAGTATTGTTTAACAAAAAAAAAAATCCCAGAAAAGTCTGGAGCAAAATAGAGACAGTGCTCGGGGTTGATGTTACACAAGCCAGAAGAGCGATGATGTCGAAGACAGACATCCTGCTGCTGCTGGAAAGGAGACTTCCAACTCTCCAGCAGTAGCGCCCCAAGGCCAGATATGCACCTAGCGGGAAAAACTGATGATGATGATGCTGTTGGCAAAGCGAAGAAGAAAGTTACAAAAAAGTATTCTTCAAATCACACCGCAGCAATAAAAAAATATTTTTTATGGTAATTTTATATATTTCTATAATTTACAGGTTGTGCATCAATCAGTCATACATAGTCATAGACCCACTGTTCAGTGGGTCTTTGGAAATCAGTCAAAATGCTGTAAGACTCTTAACAGTATGGGGCTCTCTGCACTGAAAATGGCTGGCAGCCAATGAGTTAAGAGCACAAAGTATGTTGTATATTTGGGGTTTACTACGATTCCATAGTAATGAAGCACCGGTTATTCTGGGTAATATTCCCTCTCTGTTGTTGCCACCGTTCATGTGCCATGGTGGCTGAATGAACAGTTAACGCAACGTTGTTGTCCTTGTTTATGTGAGTTAACCAAGAACCTGTGAAGAAGTAAGGACAAAACAAAACTGGCGAGGACGTCTGAGCCGACGCGTGTTGTCTACTCCGAGAAAGTGGAGTTTTCTATTTCCCCGCTGGTGCCTCGCATTTCGCATGACTGCCGACTTCAGCGCGCGGAGTGTGCTCCGAAAAAGTCAGCCGGAGGGAAGAGCGGACAATCTATAACTTTGTGAGTTATATTTGAGGGGAAAGCAGCACTTATAGTTAGGAACTTAAAATGGCTGCAAATATTGGCTCAATCGGCACCTTTGATGGGAGCATCGAGCAATGGAGCGAGCTCATATACATAGCGTTTTGACTACTTTGCCGTGGCTAATGGCATAACCGATGAGAAACTGGTTCCTGCTTTCTTGAGTATAATGGGACCAAAAACTTTTAAACTGCAGTGAGATTTACTACAACCAGTAAAGCCAAGCAGTAAAACATACAAGGAAATAGTGGATATACTGACAAACCACCTTTCACACAAACCCCTGGTTATTGCAGAAAGATTCAGATTTCACAAACGTTGCCAGGAAGAGGGTGAGTCTGTCACTATGTTTATGGCAGCCCGACGCAAGTTAGCTGAACACTGTGAGTGATTGCTCACAGAAAGAACATTGACACTAGAAAAAGCCATAAATATTAGTGTGACAATGGAAATGGCATCAAAGGAAGCCCAACCACTAACTGCTACAGGAAGAGTACACCAACTCGTCAGTGATAAAACACACGTACAAGGGCCATGTTTTTGCTGTGGTAAATCTGGACACCTTTCAGCAACATCCTGGGCTAAAGAGTTGGACTGTCATAAATGTGGTAAAAAAGGCCACGTAGAACGGGCATGCAGCAGTAATGCGAGCACAGGCAAAAGCTCAAAGGTAGAAAACAGAAGAGACAATGTTGAAATACAAACAGAAAAGACATGTGCGCACAGTCCAGCATAAAAATGAGAGGGGTGATTCCTCTTCAGAAGAAGTAAATACTGTGCGGATAATGAGTGTGGATGGGAGCTCCGATGGCTACTGGGCTGAGCCACAGTTGGAAGGGCACTCAGTAAAAATGCAGATAGACACGGGTTCTAAAGCATCATTACTGTCGCACAAACTGTACAAGAAATACATGAGGCACCTTCCACTGCGGCCATCAGACACTGTGTTTAAAGCATATACCGGACACTGAGTGCACATGGAAGGGATGACAGATGTGACTGTAATCTACAATGGACAAACAAAAAAGCTTCCAGTCTATGTGACCTGCTAAAATGGGACGTGCATGGCTACGTGAAATTCGTCTTGACTGGCAGTTGGTAAGTAAGCTGTCCCACAGTCTCACTCCCCTACAGGAGATACTGGAGAAAAACGCGGAGGTTTTCAGTGACGAATTAGGCAGCATGAAGGATATAACTGTGAAGTTACATCCCTAACATATGTCAGAGCTGACTCCAAGCCTGTGTTCATGAAAGGTAGACCAGTGCCATATGCAATCCGAACCAAGGTGGAAGCGGACCTGGATGCCCTGGTCAAGAATGGTGTTTTGGAGCCTGTGACGATCAGTGAATGGTCCACGCCCATCGTTCCAGTACCAAAATAAGAAGGGGGAATTCAGACCTGTGGAGACTTTAAAGCAATGCTTTATCCTGTGTTACTAGCAGAACAATATCCCCTTCCCCTAATTGATGACCCGTTTTCTGGGGGTAAAAAAATCAGCAAGATAGATTTCAGTTCGGCTTACCTACAAATGCATGTGGATTGTGGACACATAAGGGACTTTTTAGATACTGCAGAGCGATGGATCAGATCCTCATGCTTGAATGGTTGACTCTGCCGTCGGTGTGTCAATGTGTGTATTAACTGATGTAAGTCGCTCTGGATAAAAGCGTCTGCCAAATGCCCTAATTGTAATTGTAGATGATTCCTGTATGAATTTTCAGCCTAGATGTTTTCCTTTCAGTTCATACTGTTTAGAATAAAAGTTCATTCAACTTTTGATAGAAGCCCATGCGTAATCCAGGAAGACCATGTATTGACTCTACTTCCCCATGCAAGAAAATGCACTAATACCCTGTGTCTGAGTGAGAGACCTCATCTTTGACAGAGCTGAGCATTCTCCACGTAAGGTAATGAGATGTTATGGGCTAGGGTGCATCATACAAGGGGAAGGATTACCTACCTTATGAACGTACCCATTTCATGTGGATTCATTAGGTTTACTCTAAAAAGAATGAATAATAAATAAACAAATCACCTGGGAAACTCACATTTACAAAGGATTAAACATCCAAGGGGTAAATATGCCTACCTAATGGACACACCTGTTCCATGGGGATTCATTGGGTTTGTATAGAAAGGGTAACTCTTCTATGAAGCCTTATGCATTGAATGATTTAATTCTTCCTTATACCCAAGTGGCACACGGGCAGAAAGTGGGGCAATAGGTCACGACGTTTGCCACGTCCTTTACTGACATGAATACATGACATGCTATAAAAGTGTTCCCCTAAAGTATTCTGGTTTAGAGAGACAATAAGTATAAATAAACAAAATGCCTAGTACTTACCTTTGCAAATGTGTTGAAAATGGCTGAGGTCACTGTCTTGTTTATCTTCTCGCCATCGTACACAATCTGGGCTCCCACTGGGGTATTATCTTGTGAAACGACGGCCTTGGTAAAACCATGACATGTGCTTCTCAGCAGATCTCTGAGGAGTAGAAGACAAACCAACATAATTGAGCTTCACCGTATACAGTAGAGCATCCATTCAAATATACACACAAACAAGGGCATCAACTGCTGACAAGCTGGACAGATGGAATCGTACATATTTGTCATTCACATGTCACTCACTCAATTGATAACAAGTCTTTAAAACTTTTTTCTTTAATTTAGAAAAGTTGTTGACTGAAATACATGGACAAAGTGAAGCCAGGATACACAGGAGTAGGGCAGTCCCTGGCGTAGGCCTATCCAATCAAACTGTCAACAAACTTGACACAGTCAAATCAATGCAAATATTTCTTGCCATTTCTCTGCCATAAAACTAATTCCTTCCAAAGACGAGTCACTGATTATGTCTGCCTAATGTTTACACATTATGGGCATCAGATGGATGATACAATGCTGATAAACGCCCTCTTTCTGCCCGTGAGAAGAGGGTCCTGTTGAGGGTACGTCCTCAAGACTGACACAGGACGCATGGGAGTCGGTCTGTCACGGACGAAGGACAATCATATTGAAAATGATCCTGCCAAAGTCAAGCCACTGAATATGTTCACCGATTGTTTACACGTTATGGACAGAGGAATGATATAATGGCAACAAGGTTGTTCCTTTTAATACTTACACAAACATAAAGCACAAATTTATGGCTGCATTACAATGTTTCTTTCATTACACAAACGTAAACACACAAAACCACCATCGTTTTTAGTACCTGAACTTTGTAGAGTTTTCTTGCTGCTTTTTCCATGTCTGAGAATGTCGTGCCATCACTTTCTCGATAAGTGGTCCCCTATGAACAAAACACAACAATCAGGCGCGTGCCGTCCATATGGGCAGATGGGGCAGCGTACTCCCAAAAAAGCATGCTCCCAAAAAAATAGTTCCTCAGTAAATCGTTTCTCCAAATTATTTTTAATAATGTGATTGTCACATTAACTCTCTATAGTTTCTGTAGGCTTTCCAACTATTGGTCTGTTGACATGTAGTTCCTGCCTCACTGAAATGTAGGTTCACCTCACGCTACGGACAACAAATATCAAAATAAACTTCAATAAAAGTAACATGTAATAAAGACTTCAGCTAAAGGAGAATTAGGCATGAACACCATTAAATAAGAAGTGTTTCCTATGCTGTATCCTTCCAAGAGTCACTGACACCAAGATTATATTGACTCATATTTGGCACATTTGATCAAATCCACAAGTCCAAAGTATCTTACAGTAAATTCCCATTCATGAATGTGCTGTAGCTTGTGAGTAAATGTGCTGTGATAATATTAGTTTTGGGTTGACTGCCCCAGCCTCTGTATGTATTTGGATTTTAGACTGCAGCAAGCTCATTTACTGACAAATTAGAGAATCTCTTCCCTGCTTGGTTTGGGTATTGATCTTGCCTTTCAATCACAGGTGTGTGGATTGCAGCCTCTAAATGGTGCTTGAACATACGGAGGGAGTAGAGCTTTACACTTTCTGGCCCTGATGGCTCTGAATGAGGCTGTTATGATATGTGGGCTCTCACCTGCATCCTTTACATCCTTTAGGGGGGGACGGGATTTTCAGAGCGGGAGGTAAAGGAACAGGTGGAGGTGAAGGTCTCACATCGCTATGGAGTGAAACAGTAATAATGAGGAAAAGCTTTCATTTTCAGTGCTTTATATAGTAACATGGTTGGATGGCAAACACAGACACACACACACACACACACACACACACACACACACACACACACACACACACACACACACACACACACACATATAAATAAACACACACATTGCATGAACATCACCAAAACAATTTTCTTTCATATTTGCATTTTTTATTCATATCTCTTCAGTGCTTGGACACACGGAGGGAGTAGAGCTTTACACTTTCTGGGCCAGGGCCCCGTTTCCCGAAAGCGTCGTTAGCCTAAGTGGATCGTGAAGTGCGTCGAAAGGGCATCGTAGAGTTTTCACCGCGTTTCCCGAAAGCATCGTGGGGAACGAACGTCTTGAAAACGCTCGTAGCTAACGAGTACTCCAGGGGTGCTCGTAGGTACTCGTAGGACGCTAAGAGCATCGTCAGCCTCAGTGGCGACACCATCGGACATTCCGTCTATTGGATGCGTTTTATTAAAACGCATTGCGCCTTTATGTTCTTAGTTTGGTAATTAATAAAGATTATTAATTAATTTATTAATAAAGATGTTCAAATGGCCAAAATAAAACGGGACAGTCCAGAAAATGTTTGCGCAGGCAGGGCACTCAAAATGTGTGAGAGAAAATGGGGGGATTTGTGCAGACTGACATGGCTACTCATAAAACGTAGCATAAAATAATGTAAAAAATAAATTAAATTAAACAAATTTAAAAAAAAAAAATAATAACGAAATTAAAGAAATTAAAAAAAATAAGAAAATAAAGAAATAAAAAAAATTATAAAAAAACAAGCAAAGGAGCAGGCAAAAGGCTGGGATATGGTGGGGATTGGTCACGTTGACGGGAATGTTTAGTGACATGAGGGAGGGTGGAGGGGGTTAAAAAAAAGTCTCAATCACTATTCGACGTGCATGAAAACCAGCCGCGTAGTTATGAGGGAGGCCGTCCTCACACCTCATCGTCATCGTCCTCAACGTCCTCCGGTTCAAGCAATGCCACCCCAGCCTTAGCTGCAATGTTGTGCAACATAGCCGTCACACATATCACGGCGCATGACTTGGCCGGAGAAAACTGGAGCCCTCCGCCTGACTTGTGAAGGCATCTAAAGCGCAACTTCCACCTCCCGATCGTGCGCTCAACGATGCACCGGGCCAGACGGTGGGCTTCGTTGTATTCCTCATCATGGACGTCTCCCGGGTTATTCACAGGTGTGAAGAGGAATTATTTAAGGGGGGAAAATGCCGTGAAACGCACAGTGCATTCAGGATTAGGACTGATATATGTCGGTTTAAGCCTAATCAATTGTGTTTTAATGTCTTTAGCATTCATATAATTGCAGTCTATTTTTTTCGTAGGCTACTCTGCTGTTGTCCTTGATGGGGATATATTTTAACCCTTTTTAACACAATTTTCCTGCGACATTCCTGCGTCTCCCCCTCCTACGGAGCCCATTTCAGCACCGTGTCAGTAGACAGTTACAATCCTACGACGTCGTGAGTGCAGCGAATGCGCGTTCACGTTAAGAGGAGTTTCGGGAAACGCTCCAAAGAAATTGACGATGGATCGCAAGATCCATCGTGAGAATGATCGTACGAGCGTGGATCCATCGTTATCGGGAAACGGGGCCCAGATGGCTCTGAATGAGGATGTTATGATACGTTGGCTCTCACCTGCATCCTTTACATCCTTTAGGGGGGCTCGGGATTTTCAGAGCGGGAGGTAAAGGAAGAGGTGGAGGTGAAGGTCTAACATCGCTATGGAGTGAAACAGTAATAATGAGGAAAAGCTTTCATTTTCAGAGCTTTATATAGTAACATGGTTGGATGGCAAACACACACACACACACACACACACACACACACACACACACACACACACACACACATACACATAAATAAACACACACATTGCATAACCATCACCAAAACACTATTTTTCCAAATTTGCATTTTTTATTCATATCTGTTCTACCGGTGTAGTCAGTATCTGTTAGCATGTTAAAAAAGACGGCCTTAATTTAGGATTCTACAGTTGAGGTCAGACGTGTATGGAAACGTTGCTGACTGGAATATATATCTCGTATTTCACTGTCTTAAACAAAATCAACCAAAATAAAAACAACATTTAATAAAGACTTCAGCTAAAGGAGAATTAGTCATGAACAACATTAAATAAGAACCGTTTTCTATGCTGTATCCTTCCAAGAGTCACTGACACCAAGATTATATCGAATCATATTTGGCACGTTTAACAAATGAGTAATTACATCAAATCCAATGTGGCTAACAGTGGTTCCTATTGAATTGAATTCCCATTCATGAATGTGCTGTAGCTTGTGGGTAAATGTGCTGTGATAATATTAGTTTTGGGTCGACTGCCCCAGCCTCTGTATGTGTTTGGATTTTAGACTGCAGCAAGCTCATTTACTGACGAATTAGAGAATCTCTTCCCTGCTTGGTTTGGGTATTGATCTTGCCTTTCAATCACAGGTGTGTGGATTGCAGCCTCTAAATGGTGCTTGGACATACGGAGAGAGGGAGTAGAGCTTTACACTTTCTGGCCCTGATGGCTCTGAATGAGGCTGTTATGATATGTGGGCTCTCACCTGCATCCTTTACATCCTTTAGGGGGGCTCGGGATTTTCAGAGCGGGAGGTAAAGGTGGAGGTGAAGGTCTAACATCGCTATGGAGTGAAACAGTAATAATGAGGAAAAGCTTTCATTTTCAGAACTTTATATAGTTACATGGTTGGATGGCAAACAGACACACACACACACACACACACACACACACACTCACTCACTCACTCACTCACTCACTCACTCACTCACTCACTCATAGACTCAATGAACCCAGGATGCATAGGGGTAGATCTCTCACGGGTGTAAGCCTATCTGATCCAACCAAAGAAATATTCCATCCAAAGATGAGTCACTTATTATGCCCACCTATTGTTAACACATTATGGCCGTGGATGTCAAAGTCCAGTACCACACCGATGTCATAAAAAAGTTAAACCCCACTCCAGTGTTGGTGTTCTTGGGGGAAGGAGAGAGAGTGTGTGTGTGTGTGTGTGTGTGTGTGTGTGTGTGTGTGTGTGTGTGTGTGTGTGTGTGTGTGTGTGTGTGTGTGTGTCTGTGTCTGTGTCTGTGTCTGTGTCTGTGTCTGTGTCTGTGTCTGTGTCTGTGTGTGTGTTTGTGTGTGTCTGACCTTGCATTGTTACTTACGAGATGAGGGTATTAAACAAGATTCCGAAGATGAGGAGGGTGATCATCAAGGAGAACAGCATCTTCAAGGAGGACAGCATCTCCAATGCTTACGTTCTCTTTCTTCTCTATTCTTCTGTGATTTCCAACTCTGAACACTCGGTCCTGTTTGAGAGTCCGTTCTTAGCGTTCGTAGGGATTTCTGTTTCGTTCAAATGCCTTGCCTCATTGGACTACATCTGAAATTCAGCCTGTAAGGGATGAGAACTATTTGACAGGATAGATTCAACCCTTTTTAGCATCTGCTTCTGATAAAGTTCCCCCAGGCCTTTCTGCTTAGAACCTGTGATACGGCTGCTCACCTTAATTAACTTGGAAAGGGAGTTTATTTTGTTTTACACTGATAGACACATACTAGCAGATTAAAGAGAAGGTGACAACTGACTCAACAAAGGACCTATATAAAAGGGTCATCAGGGTCTTGTCCACATTGATCTTGACCAGCTTCCTAAGGCAATACAGGCGCTGCTGGCCTTTCTTGCAAAGCATGCTGGTATTTCACTCAAAACACAACTTGTCATCAATAATGGATCCTAAAAAAATGTAATCTTTGACAACCTCTATTTCCTGACCATTTATACAAATTTTTACATGGTTAATGACATTACGCCTAAAGTCGACACACATGTCCTTAGTCTTGGAGGCATTGAGTTCAAGAGAGGCATCCTGACACCATGTTGCAAAGTGGTCGATTACCTGACTGTGTGAAGCTTCCTCATTGTTCAGTAAGCTGACAATAACTGTGTTGGCAGAGCAGCCCGTTACAGGGGCTACTACTTGTGAACCCTTTATAGCACCGAACTTCAGGGGGGAAAGAAAAAGTCGAGAGACGTTCTGCTGCTTCTCATGGTACTCGCTGCAACCGCAATGGCAAAACTTTATGTACAGCGGTTGACGGCGTGTACCGCCGTCACCCACCAGACGGCGACAGAGAGCAGCCCTTTCGCCTCCCCAATCAGCGAGATTGGGGGACACCTGGCCGGAGACAGAGGAGGAGGAGCCATGTTAAAAGCAGGTCGAGGACAGACAGGAGGGGAACACGGCAGTGACGAGGAAATAGAGGCTCACGGAGACCCTAAAAGACTTAAACGATTGTGTTCCATGTGAACCGTGTTTGTGTGTTGCAATAAACGCCGCGAACGGCTTTAAACCCTGACCCACGAGTGATTCATACCTGGAACCCGACCCTCCAAGGTCCGGGTCAGACCCGTCGCCAGACCTGAGTCTTAAGGGGGGCATATGCATATCAAATGCATAGGGGGGCACAAGTATTATTAGCCTAGAGTATATTTCCTCTATTCGCGCAGCACATAATCATCACGTTAAACATAACCAACAGCAATATGAGTGACCCTATAGCCTAGCCTACAACATCACATCATTCCTCATCATTTAAAGCAATACGTTACATAGAAGCAATGCTATGAATATATATCCATAAAGGGGCGGATCTAGAAAAATATTCATGGGGTGGCAAGAGGGGGACAGGAGATTTTGAGGGCTGGCACCCTATGGCAGAAGTATATACAGCATGCCGATTTAATTAAAGCCATATCAATCAATATTTACTTGGAAAGCCCCCACATTTAGATATTTTGACTCAATAACATTATATTTAATTTATTGTGGGATGAGTAAAGCCTTACATTTAAACATAAAAGGTTTCAGACAAAATTTGATAAATTATTACTGAATAATTACAAAATCAACCTGCCTTACAACAAACACCTGCACTATTACACCAGCAGGGGCATGGGGCTAAAAATATATGCAAAGAGAGCTGCAATATGTACTTTAGTTAACAATAAGTTGGTATTTGTCCATGAGATATTCCTATCAGATGTCAATCATCAGTCCAACTTGAGTGCAAATATCACTTTATTCACAGATTCCAATAATTTACATACAATGCCACCCTCAAAGCGCGGTGACATAGAATAACTCCCAAAGTAGAGTGTATAACCTGCATGCTTGGAAGAGCCAAATGGGGATTCAGGGGAAGTGCTATCAAAGATTTCCCTCTCTTTCTTTTTTTATATCTTTAATTTCTAATTTCTAAGACCTTTTGGGTTTACCATATTATTTTTTTTGCCCTTGATGTGAAGCTTGTTTTATTATTAATTATTGATGACTTATATTGGTTTATAAAAGTTCAGACAGGTGTGCAACCAAGTAGATTAGAGATGGCCATTTGTAAATAATTTACAGAAAATGACTTGCATTTTGTTGTCCAAGTACCTGTTACTTGGTTCAATGACAATAAAGTTTAATATAATCAAATCGAATGACTGTTGATACAAAAGGAGGCACATGAAGTTTACGGTCAGGAAAACCAGCTGAGTGTAGAAGGGTTTGTGTTTGTTAGCGCGTCTTTGGCGCGGAGTGCAATTCTTATTGCAGCCTGCAGGGTTATGCGAGAAACATACGGAGGGACGCGGTCGTTGAGCTCCGCCGCCCCACATTGCATGACACGTTAAACTCAACTAGAATCGCCACCATCAATTTGATATCAACAGAACAAAAATAGTCGGAAAGCCTACAGAAACTATAGATAGTTAATGTGACAATCACATTATTAAAAATAAACTTGGAGCAATGATTTACTGAGGAACTATTTTTTTGGGAGAATGCTTTTGCAGGGAGTTCGCCGCCCCACCTGCCCATATGGACGGCACGCGCCTGCTATGCAGCTATAAGGCATTCCAATCTTAACTTAAGTCTTTAACTATGATGTTTCTGTAATACACAGCCCTGCTCTTTTCTAATTATTATAATTTCTTCATAGATAGACGCTTGATCAGTATTACCTCAAGAATGTAGTCTCTCTGCCGCGCCGCTTGCTTCGTTCGTTTGGAGGACTCTCGCGCCTTCCTTGAGATAATCAATTCCATCAAAATCAGTGCCGGCGGGAGTCTCGGGGAGGGGGGGGGGGGGCAGGCGGGATGGGGCAATATTTCCTGGTTGCATTCACTTGCAGTCGGACATTTGAAACTCGCTTTCGTAAATGTCTTGTAAAAGCAAAAAAAAAAAAAAAAAAAATGAATTTGGCACTGCCAACTGGGGTGGCAGCTGGGGTGGCAAGGCTTTTTTTTAGGGTGGCAGTTGCCACCCTAACCACCCCAGTAGATCCGCCCCAACATATTAGGTGTAAAAGCAGTTAACAGAGAGATATGCATTGCCATTAGGATAGGATAGGATATATTTATTTGTCATTGGACAGAAGTACAACGAAATTCAGTGCACTCATGTACTGGTCTCATTTAAAAAGGTAACATAATAAATAATAAATAAATAAAGAAAATACATTCAACATTCCTTTCACTCACTACATTCATGTCGTCATACACTATACCGTTAACTTAGTGCCATTGTATGCCTAAAAAAAAAAAATAGTAAAAAAATAGTATGCCTTAAAATAGTAGTACAAATATGTAAAGTGCTGGGTCTCATTTATAAAACTGTGCGTGGGCCAAAAAATATTCGGATTTATAAAACACTGCGTACGCACACCTGTACGCAATCTTTGCTTTATAAATCACATACTGACTACAATTGTGCGCAGCTGAATCAGCTTCACGTTCCGCCCTCTACACGCCCATTTTTAACCATAAATGGTCAATGCAAATGACCTCATGAATGCGATCTGCATATAAAACAGACTTAGATGCCGGTATTATGTCTTGTTGGAAACAATGGCAGAAGTACTGAGAAAATCAAAAAAGCGAAATTTCACGGAGGTTGAAGTGGAGACACTTGTGGGTGAGATGGAGGCCCGAAAGGTAGTTTTGTTCGGCGGTCACGGGATTGGGATCGCCAACAACAAAAAGCAGAGTGAGTGGCAACATGTTGCTGCAGCAGTGAACTCTGTCAGTAGCACGGAGCGCACTTTCCCAGAATTAAAAAAAGAAGTGGTTTGACATAGAGTTACATATTTTTATGTAGCCTACCAATTATCATGTTCTTCAAGGAAAGAGGGGTCGAATCCAAAGGAATAGCTTTAAAGAGATACTTTATTTGTATAAAGTATTTTCGGTATGGTAAACTGATGCTCTGAAGTTAAGAGAGATTGAAGATGTGCCTTAGCACGTGCGAGAGTGTTCTCCTAGCTAATCCAAGACACTAACCCACCGATATCCTAGCTTAGCCTTGAGAGTTCTACCTGTCTTCAAGATGTGGAGGCTTTCTTATGGACTCGGAGGACCGGAAGACTTGGAGAAAACCGGTGGGACGTAATCCTCGGTTTCCTCGCTTGGTCTGTGGTGCTGCCCTCTGTGGATAAAGTATCTATTGCAGCCTTCAGTAAGGCTCCCCTTGTGGCTATGTATGGTATTTACGGCTAATATGTTTGGTCTTCATTGAGTCTATGTGTGGGTAGCTTAGATTCTTAAAATACGTAACAGTCCCTCCTTGGTCATCTCAGATGACCATACAATAATATTTTAAATCATAAACACCATTTACCACACCGAAAACAGTCAAATTAGGATCAACACCATCTACCGTTGTGGAAAACTCTTGAATAGAGGGGAAAAACCACAACGGGCTCATAATACTGAAATGGCATCCACCTTGTGGGTCTCATTGGAAATACAGGTCATTATTTAACAATACAACAATGAACATAAATCTTGTTATCATAAAATCACATGGCCAAATATCACACAAACAAAACCATTCATAGAAATCCTGAGCTAATACTTTTGGTTATGTGCTACAAGGCCATACAATTTTCATCATGTGTAAAAGTAAAGTAAAAATTGGTAGACATAATACAATTTTAAAATTTCAAAATAATTGACAAGCTATCATGGATTTGGGGGGTTCAGGTGATCTTCGTGTATTGGTGCGCCGGTTCATGTGGGTGGTTTGGGCATAGATTTGGGGGGTTCAGGTGATCTTCGTGTTTTGGTGCGCCGGTTCATGTGGGTGGTTTTGGGCTTGTTATTATTGCAGTCATTGTTTTTTCTGTCGCCGTCTGGCCTGTAATTCATGAACCCAAGACTCGTCCCTCCTTGTCAAGGGCTCAACTCAGAGGGGTTACTCCTACATCATGGGAGCCTTCAAACAGGTTCTCCGTCGTCGTCGTGTCAGTAACAGGTGGCCTGTAAAACAATCGCCTCAAGGAAGATCAACTGTACCTTTATTAATGCAGCGATTCAGAAATAACGAGTTGTACTCACAACCAAACAATACTATATAATAACAAGCACAATTCGTCTTGGTGGTTCAATAATTAATTATTCAAGTAAATCCAGGATATTGATTATCTTAGACACAGGTGCTACAAATGGTGGCATTTTATTCTATATCTGGTTTTGACGGTGGGTACCTGGCGATGTTGTCTCCCGCTCCTTCTTGGAACAGGACTACCAGAAGGAATCCTACCAGGTACTTTACCAAGGGCACGCTGTGGCCCATCGTCTTGGGATGAGGTGTGTTTGTCCTTGGCTTGGAGTGCAGCTAGGTCGGTCAGGGTCTCAGTCCACGATCTGCCAGGAGTATCTGCTTTGCGGCACCGGCTCAGGTGGTGCCACTGGGCTCCGCGTCGGTCCTCTACAGAAACAGAAAAGGGTGTGGCCAAGAGTACCTTGTATGGCCCCTTCCACCGGTCTTCTAGGTCTTTCGATTTTTTTTTTTTTTTTTAACCCAGATCCACTCGCCAGGTGTCACCGACGTTGGTGTAGGATCCTCTGGATCGGACGGCTTCTGGTCTGTCTTGCTACACAACTTTCAATCCTTGAATTAATATTGTCACTACATCCCTCCTTGCGCATTGCTTCAGCCATGCGCATTCAAATTAACCAATCCTAACCATTTCTTATTTTGGTATTTTGGACCTCGTCAGGTCTGTTGAACTATGCATTTCTACCGCTTGTCCTCAGGATCCTCTATTGGGGGGGACTCCTCTATTGGAGGTTATCCCAGAACTCTTCTAATAAGAATCCCCAGGCCTGGATAACCCCGGATTTCTGTGGACGAGCGGTATGCACGCTATGGACAACTTTAAAGGCTAACCGTTCATGATGTGGAGTCTAGCTATTTTAAGATCACTGTGTAACTGCCGTACAGGGATCTGGTTGATGCAAGACCTCTGGGTTGGTGCCCTTTTGTAGGCTTCTAGTTTCTGGAATCCGGCTTTCCTAATTGTCGAATACAAGATAATGCATTCATATTGTGGTACGATATTATATCTATTGCAATCGCTCCAACGGAAGCAATAGTTGACCTTTGAACATTTCACGCAGTGTTTATTCGTATGTAGTAGCTGATTATAGCAGAATTTAAGCCATGTACATTTAATATTCGCAAAAAACGTATTGTAATTGTGTCTACCGCAGTTGAGCTAACTCCCTCCTTGGGCACCGTTTAAAACCATGTGCACCATTTATTAATTCAACATATTATTCTAGCAGTTGAACCCCGTGTCTATTTGAACCAGCCTGGTTCTCTACCTGTCTTGCTATACAAAACGCATGTATAATAGACAGAAGTGCTCAGCAACCTGAAAAAATAATTACTGTCAGTGTTTGGCATTCGTTCTTATACTGCCATTTCCTGGAGAGAGAAAGAATTAAGATCAATGCAGAGAAGTAAAAAGATGAGTGTTTGGCAACTATAATGCTTGTGTTGCCACCTCCTAAAGAGAAAAGAGAATTAATATTTTATGCACAGAAGTAAAATGATGATGATGGGCAACTGATCGTTGCCTTCCTGATTAGAAAAGAGAATATTTGTAGTAATGTTAACGATTAAAATGATGAATGTCGGGCATCCATTACTGCTCGGGTTGCCAAGGCCTGACGAGAAAAGAGAACAAATTTATTACAAATGCAAGAGATCGGCTACTTGGAAAGTTGGGGGGACGTCTAGTTGGGACTAATAATAGTTATATACTTGTGGTACATTTGGAGATGTTGAGATGTAATTGGGAATAATCTCGTGTTAACGAGTAGGCGGCACTACCAAGAACTACAAATATGGCTGCGGTGCATACTACATACGTATCAGCCGACTACAGAAACTTCTGAGTTCTATCTGTCCGGCTGAACACTGTGGTACCTTATGGCATAAGGCTACCACTTAACCGCATTTTGCGCTCTCAGTACACTTTCTCCGCGCTGTGTGTACATGTATATATAAAAGTTATCGTTGTTAAAAATAGCGACACAGAGAGAGATGTGTCGTGGGAGAGGCTGGGGGGGTGGTCTTTATGATGAGGGTGGGAGATAGGGACTAAAGGATGGGGAAGGAATTTAAAGGGTGAGGGAGGGCCTACCTTTAGACAGGCAGGCAGACAGAGAGAAAGAGCGAGGAATTGGGAGTTACAAGATTGTACAACGTTAATTACTCTTCAATATTCCGTATTGAATCTGTGGAACAACCTTCCTGGTTGCCCAAAAGCAATATGTCTGTACAAACAAAGTGGAGAGTGAGTGAGTGAGTATCAAAGTGAGTGAGTGAGTGAGTGAGTGAGAGAGAGAGAGGGGGAGGTTAGGTGGGGGTGGGGGTCGCGGCACAGGGGCTGCGAAGTACTAAGAGTGTTTGGGTTTTTCGGAATTCACAACTTATTTATCGATAAAGAAACTTTTCTTGATTTCTATCTGAACGACAAAAGGCTGTGATAACCTATTACTATATCCAACACTTAAATGACCAAGCACACACTATTCGCACGTCGTGCTGTGAGTGTACCCGTCAATAAACAGTATTCAATGGGATGGGGACAGGGATCTGCAACAGGACCTGCGGAGAGGGTGGAGATAAGGTGGAGAAGTGAAAAAATAAAGGGGGGTGGGGGGCTTTTACTCCAGGACCTGCGGAGAGAGATGAAAGGGGTGTGAAGGGGGTTTACAATAGGATGTGGGGACAAGGACAGAAGGGTGGGGGGGGGGGTGAGTTTACGATAGGATATGGGATATTAAGACAAAGGGATGGGGAGAGGGGGGTGAGTTTACGATAGGATATGGGATATTGGGATAAAAGGATGGGGAGGACAGGAGAGACAGGGACAGAAGGGTTTGGGGTTATCAAAGGGGTTTTCTAGGGTATGGGAGAAAAAGTACAACAACTATTCGAGTTGTTCCAGTCCTACCGGACTGCGCAACCAGGCCACAAGATAGCACCGGCACCGAGAGATAGAGATCTGCTTTTGCCTAGGTCAGAGGTTATGCAGTCTTAACAAAAGACTGACCATTCATCTCCTACCGACTTGCAAGAGAGAGAGAGAGAGAGAGAGAGAGAGAGAGAGAGAGAGAGAGAGAGAGAGAGAGAGAGAGAGAGAGAGAGAGAGAGAGAGAGAGAGAGAGAGAGAGAGAGAGAGAGAGAGAGAGAGAGAGAGAGAGAGAGAGAGAGAGAGAGGGGAGGGGGGGGAGAGGGAGAGGGAGAGGGAGAGAGAGGGGAGGGGGGGGGGGGGGAGAGGGGGAGAGAGAGATAGGATGTAACACTTAAGTTGAGCCCCCCGTTGCTTTAGAGAAATGGCGTCTATTTCAAAAAAGGAGTTCGACTATAACGACTGATGGTATGAACAAAGGAACCGCACGTTTTCCAAGACGCGTGGTCCGCTTAAATCGTACACCACGTGTTACATCCAAAGGGCTGTAGAGACAAACTAGTTTTGACCCAGGTAGCTCTAGTCAAAAGCATGTATTGGATCTCTATAAGAAGTAAGAGATTCCTGCAAGTTTGTCCCCACGGCGGGTTAGCGAGGCGCTTGATAGCAGATGGGTTATTCCTGCGTAAGTCCACCTCTACGGCTGCGTTCTATACTAACCAAAATTGCACATTTAGATGTTACATGAACCGGGCTGTGAGGAATCAATTCGATTTGAATTCCTTGGCTAACTACGGCCAAGCTTCCGGTTTAATATGCAACTAAGCTAGGTTAACGTTAAAGACCTGACCTTTCCTCACCCCGCCGTAAGAGTTCAGAAGTTTATGGTCGGTAATAAATATACCTTATGGTGCCCCGGTTTAACTTCGGCGCTACACCAAATAAATAACATATAACCACAGGTAATACGTCTCCCACGTTGGTACGGACATTTAGATCTAATCAGGATTGCATTTGTCTATCTACAAACCCATATAAAACACACTCCTAGCCCTTATACTTCGTGAGCTCGTTATTTAATTTCAATCTGTTAGTTTATTCTAGGCCGTTTGTAACCGGCTGTATGAATTTAAACCAGTCCGAGATTACACGTCCCCGCAGCCTGACGGATGCAGTACAAGCTATTCACCTAATGTTACTAATCTAACTATACAGAGTTTAGTCATTGACAACAGGTTCTGTTTACCTTTGTTGTGGCGCCTGTAAGTAGCTTGTACTGCTTTCCGAACGGCCTCGCGGTCGCCAGTCTCGGTCCGGACTTTCCACGAACGTCGGGGTCAACCAATTATCATGTTCTTCAAGGAAAGAGGGGTCGAATCCAAAGGAATAGCTTTAAAGAGATACTTTATTTGTATAAAGTATTTTCGGTATGGTAAACTGATGCTCTGAAGTTAAGAGAGATTGAAGATGTGCCTTAGCACGTGCGAGAGTGTTCTCCTAGCTAATCCAAGACACTAACCCACCGATATCCTAGCTTAGCCTTGAGAGTTCTACCTGTCTTCAAGATGTGGAGGCTTTCTTATGGACTCGGAGGACCGGAAGACTTGGAGAAAACCGGTGGGACGTAATCCTCGGTTTCCTCGCTTGGTCTGTGGTGCTGCCCTCTGTGGATAAAGTATCTATTGCAGCCTTCAGTAAGGCTCCCCTTGTGGCTATGTATGGTATTTACGGCTAATATGTTTGGTCTTCATTGAGTCTATGTGTGGGTAGCTTAGATTCTTAAAATACGTAACACAATAAATCGTTATGGTCCCTAAATACCCTCTCCCTCCGAATCCTGCATGGTCCGCCAGAAGTGCCATATGGTGCAGCATTACCACGGCGCTCACCTCTGTATTTATAGGGTTACGGTAATAAGACTGACGAGAACGCCTTGGATAATCAGTTTGTAATCACCCACGTAAAATGTTCTTGAACATAACCCCTTTTTAATGCCTGATTTGTCATGAAAAGCATCAAGAGTAACGGACAACGATTGTGATGAGGAGTGTGGCTTGGTTTTCCACACTTTGGATTTAATTGACATTTGATTATGTGTTTACAGTGTCACATAAAAATATTATGTTATTGACACATGTTGGACGGATGCTTTATTCCATGCAGTCGCGCCGTTTTATTTATATTCTAAGGAGATGTTTCTGGAGTTATAACTGAGAAATAACGCAGTTGACTTAAATTATTCTGATTACATAGATTTAACGCATGATACGGGTTGAAATTAAATTTATGAAGGGCGATGATAAAACATAATCGTTCTTCTCACTCTACAATTCTTCGGTCTGACTTCAGTTCACCACCACACCATCTGTGTCGCAAATTCTCCTTTTCCTCCAAACCATGCGTACGCATGGGTCAGAGTTTGCTTAGGGCTGCGCACATTTTCCCGTCAAGTTGGTTTTTTATAGATCACAACCTTGGCGTGGAAAGTCACGTACGCCAATTTCAGCCCCGTTTTGTGCGTACGCAACGGTTATAAATGAGACCCCTGAGCATTGCATTAGAACCTCCTCATCAACATATCCTTCCACTCAGACGTAAACTTGTGAGTTAGGTCCTTTTCAAAAGCAAGCTGAATCAGCTGGGCCTTGCGTCTGTGCAGCATACCGCGCCGATGCTCTGAGGAGACGTTTTTCAACGTGGAAAATGACTTTTCACACATTGCTGTGGAAGCTCCTAAAGTTAGGGCAAGGGTGTAGGCTGTGAGAACAGTTGGCATAGCCTGGAGTGCACAGTTTAATTTGCTGAATTTGTCAGCTTCATCAGCTTATTCCCTTTCAAAAAAAATAATATATGTTCTTCTTTCAAGCATGAATAAAGACACCAAGGGCCTCATGTACTAAGGTTGCGTACGCACAAAAACGTGGCGCACGTCCTTTTCCACGCTCACGTTCAGATGTACAAAACGTGAAATGACCGTAAAAATGTGCGGTCCCCACGCCAGCTCCAGAGCTGTCGTACGCACGTTTCTACAGCTATTGTTCCTTTGGCGACACTTAGAGGTGACGCTGGGAAACTGGGAAAAAAGGTGAAAACCATGACTCATCAGAGTGATTTGCACATCAGAGACACACTAATGAACGATTAACACACCTTGCAATTATATGGGTGGCTATAAAAGCATGCGCAATGGATGAAGAAAATTGTTTTAAAAATGGCTGCGTTAGCGTTGTTAGAGGACATCGCAAATGGTCAAATCCGAAGGGAACGTATATTTAGGGAACGCGAGGACTTACTCGCAAATGATGATAATTGGCTCATGAGCCGATTTCGTTTCCCCAGGCCAGTATTACTGGAGCTGTGCGCAGAGCTGCGGCCGGCCCTATAGCGCCACACAGCCAGGAGCCAGGGGTTGTCCGTGCCCACACAGGTGCTGACCACGCTGGGGTTCCTGGCAACAGGGGCCTTCCAGCGGGAGCTGGCCGATCGGTCAGGAGTGTGCCAGTCCACCCTGAGCCGAGCCATGCCAGCTGTGTGGGACGGAATCATCATATGAGATTAATATGAGTCCAGACCGGCCTCATATGCATTAATGCATTAATATGAGATAATTAATGAATTCAAAGCCGAGCCACGCCGCCTTGCCCTGTGAATTCAGTTGCAGCGCAAATATAGCAGCAAATACGTTACATTCTTAACCCAGCAGCGGTGTTGTTCAGATACTGATTAAATGGGTTTTTTAACCATGCGTAATAGTATGGCTCCATGAGTATGCGCACACGTTCTATGTGTTCTTCATCTCTGGGCACTGCGTCCCTTTATGTTTTGCAGCGGTTGCATTTGTTCTCTGTTAAAATACATGGTTAATGTATTATTTTTGAGTTAATAAATTTGAAAAAAAAAACAGGAACACCACTAGTTTCTGGCTACGCCACTGGTGTCACCGATCAAAGCGGCCACTCTCAAATCGAAGGGGGAGAGTTCCCCCACTCCCGTCCCCCCTCCTGTTGCGGTCACGCTTCGGCGGTGGGCAGAAACCCTCCGCATCACCTCCACCTTGAGGTCTGACCACTTTTTTTTAATTTCAGAGTGTGTGCGCTGCTGAGACCCCACTGCATTGACGGCCTCGCAAACACGCTCCCACTCACTTCTCTTTTGTTTTGCATTTATCCCTGTTGACAGGGTTCCAAATAGCATATGCTTGCGCATTTCTACCTCGTGGAGCAAAATCTCGAGCTCGGACTCCGTGAAGTTTCGTTTTTTGCCTCTGTTCATGGTGCCAGGTGATCGGATTAAGAGGTGAATCTCAGGTCCAGAGGCCTATTTAAATGAAATTGCATATTTAAATGAGGGCGTTGACAGGGAGGAGTTTGGCACCTCGGCATATGCGCTCAATTCCACGTTGATTGAGATGTACAAAAGAAACGTGATTGGATCCATGCGTTCGCACACTTTGATATATCTGAATTTATTTGTGCGTAAGACAGTTTCTGGGTTTTGGCGTACGCCTAGTTTCAGTATGAAATCCACGCAAGTCTTAGTAGGCCTACATGAGGCCCCAGGTCCCTCTGTCATGACTTTGTACGATCAAAATTCTTGTAAAACTTCTGACCCTTGGTATATTATGTTTATTTAAATTAAAATAAGTAACTTATTAAAATAAATCAATTTTATAAGCTGAGGGCGTTTTCATGAGCCTCATAGTATTAGAACATGTGGTACTCGTTGATTAGCTCAGTTGTTATGGCAATGAATACGCCCTCAGCTGGCAATGAATACGCCCTCAGCCAGCGTCTTTTTTCAACTGAAAATTAACACCCATGTCAACTTTTTCTGCTCCTTGCACCTTATCATGCTTATCATGTTACGCAGAATTACTAGCCCCTGCCGACTAAAAAATGAAACAATTCAAGAGGCGGTGTCACGTTAAAATTGTACCGGGGGCGAAAATTGTAGCGGCCTACGTCATCGTTTGTTTACATCCTGACAACCTGCCCGGCAACAGACGACGAGATGCAGAAAACATGTTTCCAAACGACGAAATAACATAATACAGATAGCGGATCGCTATCTGAATTATGATATATAGCGATAACACTTGTTTTTACTTTATATTTGTATTGTATTTAATTGTTTAATCGAAACAATAAAAAAAATTGCCCGCAAAACGGGCGATCGCGTCAAATGACAAATGTTTTGCCCGCGAAACGGGCGATCGCGTCAAATGACGTAGGAGGGTTCTTGAAACATAATACAGATAACGGATCGCTAGAAAACACTTGTTTTTACTTTATATTTGCATTGTATTGAATTGTTTAATTGAATTTAGCTAGTAAACTGAGTGTTTTAAGCAGGTTTCATAGTCTAGAATGTTCAAGAACCTTCCTACGTGATTTGACGCGTCATTTGACGCGATCGCCCGTTTCGCGGTCAATTTTCTTTATTGTTTCGATTAAACAATTAAATACAATACAAATATAAAGTAAAAACAAGTGTTATCGCTATATATCATAATTCAGATAGCGATCCGCTATCTGTATTATGTTATTTCGTCGTTTGGAAACATGTTTTCTGCATCGCGTCGTCTGTTGCAGGGCAGGTTGTCAGGTTGTCAGGATGTAAATAAACGATGACGTAGGCCGGTACAATTTTCGCCCCCGGTACAATTTTAACGTGACAGCGGCATAGTTAGAATCGCCTTGTGGTCAACTGTCATTTAATAGTCATCTGACAGATTATGTCAAGGTTTTAAAATGATTATTATTATTATTAGCTGGTCATGTTATAACACAGCTGGTAATCGTGGATTTTCTGATAAAGACTAGCAAGCCTTTTTGACAGACAAAACAGCAGAAACTAGCGTAAGTGTGCCCGTGCTGCCTTTTTGGTTTTGTCAAACAGGAGACGTCCACCCACCAATCAGAGGTTAGAGATTCCTGCAGGAAGGTTGCGCTCGATTTCACTAGCCCATTTGTGCCTGTTCATTAGTGTACAGCATCTATTCTCTCATTGCTTGTGTAAAAAAAAAAGGTAGAATATTAGATTTGAGGATAAAATGATAGGGTGGGCTAAGGCAAGTTTTGGGTGAGCTTGAGCCCACCCAAAAAAGGCCAAAAAGAAAAAAGGTCTCGCCATTAGAGGCAAAAAAGCCTTTGTTTACCTTGACAGCGGTCAATTATACTTGGCAACGGTGAATTATCAAATATAGTTCACCACCAGAAGTTGTGAAGGGCCCATGCAAGTGAATGGAGCGCTAATTGGTGGTGGTTAGTGAGGTCCCCCCTTCACTTTAGGCGTCTTTGAGTGTTATTAATTATTATTATTTTTCATGTTTAACCTCTGTTTTCCTTTTATTCCTAGTCTGTTTTACATAGTTTTGAATGATGACTATATGCTCTGTAAGGTGACCTTGGGTGTCTTGAAAGGCGCCTCTAAATTAAATGTATTATTATTATTATTATTATTATTATTATTATTATTATTATTAATAATATAAATAATAATATAACATATATACATATTTTTTTCTTTTTTTGAGATCTGTGCCTCAAGTGGGGGGGCACAAGCATTGTGGGGGGGGGCCCGGCCCCCTATGGACTGCCCATAGTGACGGGCCTGGTCCGGGTTACCACAAAAGATAAACATTCAATAATTGAGAGCACCATTCAACACCCCCACTTGCTCTCACATTATTACAAACAAAAACATCATTACATTACATTTACATCCAGTCATAAAGGGGAAAATATCATGACCTTTCCAGGGTTTTTCTCTTAGTTATCTCCAAACATAAACCTTGGTTGCATGTTTGGTCATCAAATCTGCAACCATCTGGTCGGTTGGACAATACTCCAATAATACCTTCCCATCATTCACAGTGGACCGAATTAAGTGGTATTTTAAGTCCAAATGTTTACACCTCTGTCTACTGACAGGATTCTTAGCTAAAGCAATTGTGCCCTGGTTGTCCTCATACAGCTTAGGTAATGCATACAGATGTTTATCTATGCCATCTAAAAGTTGTGTGAGGTACAGACACTCTTGGATGGTTGCAGCCAGAGCAATATACTCTGCCTCACAAGTAGACAGCGCTACAGTGGGCTGCTTTTTGGCCTTCCATGACACTAAAGGTCCGCCCTTCGTCAGGCTTACACAGTGACAGTAGCCAGTTGTACTTTTTCTATCAGTAACATCACCACCCCAATTTGCATCACTGTAAGCTTGTATACCCAGGTTCTCATCACATTTCCTGTAACACAACCCTTTATCCTTTGTGCCTCTTAAGTACGTCAACACATGTTTAACTGTACAAAAGTACTGTTCAGTAGGTTCAGTAAAATACTGTGACAGTTTGCTTACAATCAAACTCAAATCCGGTCTTGTACAGACAGTCAAATAAATCAAACTACCCACTGCCTCTCTGTATCTTGAAACATCACTCATCAATGCAGCATCATCTGTGTAGTTCACAAGGTGTTGACCTAGGTTTGCAATCTTGCATGTTGAACCTTTCCAGGAATTTCTCAACATACTTTGCTTGTGACATTGTTACAGAGTCGTCACTCTGGTTAGAATCAATGCCAAGAAAAAGTCTAAGTTTGCCCAAGTCCTTCATTTTAAACCTTGCTGTAAGCATGTCCTTCGTAACATTCAAAGCATTTTCATCACTTGCTGCAATTATTAAGTCATCGACCCAAATTACTAAGATCACCTTCTCATGTTCTCTTTGCCTTGTGTAAACACAGTGGTCGACTTGGTTTTGTAGAAACTTGTTTTGTGTCATATACTCATGTAACAACTTGTTCCAATTTATTCCCGATTGTTTTAGCCCATATAATGACCTCTCCAACTTCACACCAACTCTCTGTCTGTGTGAGATTTTAACTTGTACCCTTCCGGCTGTTCCATGTAAATTTCACAGGCAATGGATGCATTTAAATAGGCTGTCTTCACATCCATTTGGTGTAAAATCAAATTTCCCTGTGCTGCTTTCTGCATCAAAACTCTAACACTAGTCATGTTAGCTGTAGGAGAAAATGTCTCCTCATAATCCATTCCCATCTTTTGACTGTACCCCTTTGCAACATATCGAGCCTTGTACTTCTCAGATCCATCAACATTGGTTTTCATAGCATATACCCATCTACCCCCCACTGCTTTCTTACCCTCAGGCAAGTTGGTCAAGGTAAATGTGTTGTTCTCCTTAAGTGAATGCATTTCGTCATCCATTGCTTTGACCCACTCTCTTGATTTATCTGAGTTTACAGCTTCTGTAAATGAAACAGGTATGTTACATGTCACTCGATAATAGTAATCTATGTTACTCTGGACTTGATCAGCCTCCCCCTCAGACATACATTTAGACACATGGCAGTCTGTGTATCTGTCTGGCATTCTCCTCTCTCTAGAAGGGTATCTGCTAGACCCAGGCTCACACTTGACCTCAACCGGCTGTGGTTGATGGTGGCTCCCTTGAAGTTCATGTTCTACTGCAACACGGTGATCTGGACTTCTGGACCTGTGCTGTATGAAGTTATCATCATCAGATGTAAAATTAGTCTGTGTCTGTCGTTCTACACCTGACTTAGTTACAAACTTTACCAGTCTGTGCTTCTGCACTTTCTTACTGACAGGAAAGTAGAAAATGTATGCAGGACTGTTTTTGTCGTACCCGATAAAAACACACTTTTCACTCCTTGGAACAAGTTTTTGCTTGTCTTGTTTATAAACAAAACACTCTGATCCGAACCTCTGCATTCTAGACAAATTGGGCCGTCTTCCTGTCATCATTTGGATCGGTGTCTGTCCTGTGCGTTTATTAAAACACCTATTTCTTATCACAGCAGCAGTCTGGACTGCATAAGTCCACAGTTGTTTCGGCAAACCACTTTCAATTAGCATACATCTTGCCATGTCAAAAAGTGTGCGCCAGTTGCGCTCAGCAGTCCCATTTTGGTGAGGAGATGTCTGTTTGATGTCTGATTGCATTTTTAATGAGCAAAGTCTGGAACCCTTTTCCTGTGAATTCAGTACCATTATCAGATCTAAAGCATTTCACCTAGCCGTATGGGGCTGTATCAGCTAGAAACTTCTCTGTAGCTAGGACTGTGTCACTTTTGTTCTTTAAGAAATACACAAACACTGTACTGGAAAAATCATTGGTAAATGAAAGTGCATATCTGCACCCCTCTCTAGACTCTGGGTGGATTGGTCCTGCCAAGTCTGTTGGTACTAGCTCTAGAGGGGTTGTAGCCCTCACATCAGGGTCTCTATTTCTGGTCCGGTAAAACTTCCCCTGAGTGCACAATTAAAAGTGTAGAGGTTTGTTTGTTGAACCTTTAATTTTCATACTGTCCACAAAATCTGGTAACCTCTGAATGTCATTGTAATTACAGTGCCCCAGTATCTCATGCCATGTCTGCATATCATGAAAACCCTTGCATTGATCATCACATTCATCGTCATCATTATTATTTACTGTGTACAAATAATATAGTCTATCATGCACGTGAATATGGAATTTGGTACCGTCTTTGTGGATGAGAACGTCCTTCCCTTTCTTGAAGATCACGGTTGCTCCGCTGGCAGTAGCTGCTGTCACAGAAAAAATGTCTTGTGCGAAGGATGGGATATACAGCGCCTGCTTCAGCGTTACATTCAGGTGTCTTCCTTTGCTGTCCATCAGACAGACTTCTGCATCGCCTCGGCGCTCTGCCACGCCCACACATCGCGGGCCGTTCGCCAGCTCCACGCAGGGTGTGTCTTGGCCTGGAACCTGTCATCAAACCTCTTAAACTGCAAGGTCTGTGACAATGTTCCGCAATCGACCATCAGGCCTCTCACGTCGGCTCCAGCTGCCCCCTCACTCATTCTGAAGGCATACTCCATGTCCTGGTCATCTGTCTCCCCGGAGACCTTACGTGAGTCGTCTAGATTCCGGTGAAGTCTCCGTCTGCAGGTCGTGTCCCGGTGTGTGGTACTCTTGCAGTGACTGCACCATAGTTTACGCTGGCAGATTCTGACCAGGTGTCCCTTTAGGCTGCATTTGTAGCACACCACGTCCGCTGCGGCCCTCTCAGCTCCCCGGTCACCTGTACTGACGGGTCTCCCTCTCTGCTGCCGCACGTTCATTACGTTGTCATCTGTTGCTGCGGCGCGCATCTTCTGTGTCCTCGTAGCTGCGTAACATTGTTTTAAATTCTGCAAGAGATATCGTCTCATCACGTTGTGTGACATGGATCGCGAATGGTTTGGAGGACTCTGGCAAACCTTTCAAAACCATCGCTACCAATCAGGGGCGCAACTGCCTACTTTCTGGGGGGTATGCAGACACATAGCAGGCGCCCCCCCCCCCCCTTTTATCTGGGCACAAATTTGACCTAAAACACACTCTGATATTGAATCAAAAAATTCATTTTGAGTGCACCAGGACAGATATACAGTGTTTTTTTTAGAGGCAGCCTTTCTAAGATGGTCTGCCAGAGTAACATCATACCGTGCTATAAGAGATCAAGGATACCCAGAAAATGTCCACTTCAAGGATTTCCTAACTGTGCATTTTGTCCCCCTCAGTGGCAGGTTTCTTTCTGCAAGGAAGAGTATGCAGTCGATCACTCGGGTCAGCAGGCTCTCTGCAATTCGCTATCAATCGTTTTACAGGCATAAGCGGGATGCCAATATTTTCCACATCAGATAAGCATTTATGTGGTAACCACTTTTGTCATGGTGCTTCAGTATTTTTGAAAGACACTGCCAGTTATTATACCCCACAACAAGGCGTGAGTCAGCAACTCTAGCTTCCCCAAACCGTTTTTACTGGGTCTATTGACATAAAACAAAGACTTGCATAGAGATTGAAGTAAAACAAAATAACCACAAACAAGTTCCTTTATTTTTCTTGTTATGATCCGTTATATTGTAGGCTCCATTCTGATCAGTACACAGTTGCAAGACAACAGTAACCTGTTGTTTTACTAGTAGATTTAGCTAACCTGAATATTTACAAGCCTCCTCTTGATACACTGATAAAAACGACTGTCTTTCAACCACTTTGAAAAGCTTTCTTTCATGCCTGCGCACCCTTTCTCCTTCCCAATCTTTCTTTTTCTATGTTGTGACCCCGAGGGCTTTCTTCTCTGCCTCTCCATATTGAGGTACGTGTCATCAGATGACAATACTGTTCAAATGAAGACACTCTGGCGCTCGCCTCCAGGGCGTGGTCGAGGGGGCGCCCACTGGAGCGCCGTGTGGGGAGGAGGGGGGGAGGGAGGCGAAGGAGCGGGGGGGCGCCTTATCAGTGACGTTCCTCTGTTATTGATCATCATATCATGTACACTAACGCTGTTAAATACAGAAAATGCAGACTCAATTTTTTTTACTTCCATCGCTTTGGCGCCCCCTCTGGTGCGGCGCCCCTATGCGTCGCATATAGCGCATACACACTTTTTGCGCCACTGCTTGTACCCTCTAGTTTCAAGGCTGCAGTGATAAAACTGCTACTCAAAAAGCCTGGCCTGGATCCTGAATTAGTCAGCATCTATTGGCCTATATCCAACCTCCCTTTCCGGTCCAAGGTACAGGAAAGGGTTGTAGCAAAGCAACAATCTATTCAAACCTCAACTGAAACTGATGTGACGAGAGTGGTAAATGATATCCTTCTTGCTTTGGATACAAATGCGAGCTCAATGCTTGTGCTGCTCGACTTCAGTGCTGCGTTCGATGCGAGCGACCACTATTCTTCTTACCCGACTTGAGCACCATGTTGGCTTCGGGGGAACGGCTCTTCGCTGGCTTGAATCGTACCTCACAGATAGAGCACGAATTGTGTTCTATCAGGGTTCAGAATCAAAGCACTGCAAATTACACTTTGGTGAACCACAAGGGTCGGTCCGTGGTCCATTGCTTTTTGTAATCGACATGCTTCCCTTTGGCGACATTATCCGCAGCTTTCCAATCAGCTTCCACTGCTACGCGGATGACCCCCAGCTCTTTATTCCTGTAGAATCAAGGGATTCAGCCCAAATCCAGAACATTGAGTCCTGTCTGGCTGCGTTGAAGAGTTGGATGTCACATGTCATGACCCGGCTCAATGGCGATGACAAAAACGGGAGAGACGGTGCATAACCAATAGAAAATGAAGGTTTATTTCCATACGCAACATAACTTAACAAAACCGCCAACGAAAACCAAAAAGGTGTGGACGCCTGCAAGGAGGGCCAGAGAATAGCGAACAACAACAGGCAGTCAGCTGCTCTTTTATCCGGCTGGAGCAACGGTCCCAGGTGCTCCAGATCCAGCTGATGGCATCAGCTGATCACCTTAAGGAATATAAGTAGTCAATAAGTAGGCGGGGTCGTCACACACAGAACTTCCTGCAGCTTAAAGGGATACTTCACCGGTGGAGAAATGAAGGTTATATGAAGTAAGATTAGATTAGATTCATTTATTGTTCTTCTTCAACAGAGTTAACAACGAAATTATGTTTAGAGCATCACCACCACCACTGGCATACAAGTACCTGATAGCATACATTACCCACTATAAAGATAGATCTCCCATATGCTATAGCATATAAATACATTAATAATAAATAATGATAACAATAACCCAAAAGTGCAATAGTGCTAGTGCAGTTGAAATGTCAACAGTCCAGTTATAGCTCCAATGTGTGAGAGGAAAGAGAATGAGAATGCAAGCCCAGTCCATAGTTATTGTGAAGTGTGAGTGTATCGGATGGGGGGGGGGGGGGGGGGAGGAAATAGTGTACAGTGCAGCAATGCAGTCCAGTGCACAGTTAATGAGTGGGGGTTATAGTGGGAGTTATGTGACTGAGGGTTGGGGGGGCTTCAGTGAAACGGATGCCCCTTTCAGCCAGGTCCGCAACTCGCCGCATAGACGCTCGGATGATGTGCTTGGGGTGATTGTTAATGGCCTCAGTCAGGCCAGTTACTTTCCGTAGCGATCGATGAAAGCACTGACAACACAGATGTAGCCCAGATGTGCGTCTATGTTCGATATTTGGATGGGAAGGAGTTCCGTGAAGAGCTGCTTTCTCTAATCCCATTAAAGGGCGCACCACTGGGGACATTATTTTCACCAAGCTGGAGAAATTGTTTAGGCTAAATTCATTATCATTTGATAAAGTGAACCTAATGGTGACAGACGGTGCTCTACGGTGCTCTATACCCCTTCCTGCTATGTGTCTGCATACCCCCCAGAAAGTAGGCAGTTGCACCCCTGGGTACCAGTGTTAATTTCGTTAACGAAAAATATGACGAAAAATGTTCGTCAACGACCTTTTTTCCGTGACTAAGACGAGACGTTGACGAGCTAAAAATAGATCTGTGATAATAAAAACGATGACGAAATGTCATTTTGTTTTCGTTGACGAGACGAGACAGGACGAAAATGTTATTGGTGTGCTATTTGGACATTCAAAATGCACGATATTTTCCAATCAGTACACTCCCGTAAGGTTCTTATGCAACTGTTCACTCCTCCAGTAAATAGGACGGACCTTAGCTACGACTTGGCAACGGGAGGTATGGTCCACTCAGCTATGAGCTAACGTTATGCATTGTACATGATTCGAAATTCTTCCCAGCTTTTATTCCACATATACTAGGGTCTATAGCATATAACCGCGTTGTCTGATTACAGTTTAATTCATTTTTCACAATTTACCGGCTCTTGTTTTGAAGAAAATCACCGCGCCATTCGTTTCAATGGGAATCGCCACGGTCTATACTCTGACTTCAACATAAGGTGGACTTTGAAATTCGTCCCAGCCTTTATACCCAAGATACTATCGGGTTTATAGCATATAACCGCGTTTTCTGATTACAGTTTAATGCATTGTTCACAATTTACCAGCTATCGTTTTGAAGGCTGAACAGACAAGAGTAGTAAAGTGTGACGTCACGTTTCGAGAGCAACAGATTTGGTTCTACACAAACCAAATTAACAAGGGGAAATCCTATGGCACACAAACCTTTTATAGAAAAGGAACAATCTTTTTGCGAATTGATTTGTGAGTTTGCTTTACCAATGATGTAAGTAATATTGAGAATAGATTGTCTTCATATTAAAAAAAAAACTAAACTAAACTAACGTTGACAAACTTTTCCTTTTAATACCCCAGGGGAATACATGAACGCCTCGACATTTTTCGATTGGTAGTGATTTTCACCTCTTGAAATTGATTTATTTTAATTTTGAAAGAAACAACACATGGAAGCAATGGAGAACACCATCTCTCGTTCGGTTGTTTAGAACTGAAAATCCGGTTGCCAGGACAACGTAACGTTTTCACTTTAGTACTCTATTTGAGTGGAACAACTTAGCAGGTGTCCATATAGCCTAGTTTAAAAAGAGAAAACATTTTGACTAAAAGTAATGACTAAAAGTTGACTAAAATGTAAGGAATTTTCGTCGACTAAAACTAGACTAAAACTACAAAGGAAAACAATGACTAAAATGTGACTAAATATACTAAGCATTTTCGTCAAAAGACTAAGACTAAGACTAAATCTAAAATAGCTGACAAAATTAACACTGCTGGGTACAAGTACCGTAGAACGCGAGAGATTCATAACCGGGAGGATTGCAGGCCCCACAGTTGGAAGAAGTTCCTTAAGAACCTTGGAAGGGAGATGATCCAACCTACAAGTTGTTAGTTTCAATGCCTTTATTAGCTTTTCAAGTTCATGTAGGACAAGTTGCACGGCAAGCATCAATTTCCTCTCTAATCGATTGAATCTTGTTTTCAAAGAAATCCATGAATTGACCTGCTAAGAGGGAGGAGCCTACACTCTGAGTCTGTTTCTGAGTCAGACTCCTCACCGTGTCAAAATGAAACTTTGGATTGTTTCTATTCAAGTTGAATATAGTGGAAAAGTAGGCGTTCCTGGCAGTAGTCCCAGGCTCTGGAACTCCCTCCCCACTCGCACACAACGTCGAACTGATCACTGTTTTCCACAATGTCTTGGTGATGATTTTATGCTCTGTAAGGTGACCTTGGGTGCCATGAATGGCGCCTCTAAATTAAATGTATTATTATTATTATTAGTAGGCAGCGCACCCTTATAGGTGAGCAGACTGTTGTGCCACGCAAGACGAAAGACCTCATGTTTAGTCGAGCGTCATTTGCGTTCAAGGATTCTGCGTCCTCGCTTCAGGGTGTGAGTTTTAAACCAGGAAGGTGTTTTTTTCATTGATAGATTTTTGATTACAAGCAGAGCAACAGAATCAATGGCAGCAGACAAGGCATTGTTGAGGTCATCAGTAAGGCACTCCGCAGAACCCCAATAGTTACAGAGGGGAGCAAGTGAAAGGGGTAACTTATCCACCATAGCTGTAGTGGTTGCAGGGGTGATGAGACGACAGCTGAAAGTGGCCTGCTGATCGTCGCAGGGGCAGGATACCCCCACCTGGAAGGTGAGCAGAACCTAGTCTGATAAAGCTGAGGTGTAGGGAGAGACAACCAGGTCTGAGTTGTCTACACCCCGGGTCTAGACGAGGTCCAGCGTGTTTCCTCCGATGTGGGTTGGGTGCTGGAAGAGTTGTATGAAGCCAAGCGTATCTGTAATGGACAGAAAAGCTTTTGCGTGGCCATCAGATTATTATTCACATGAATGTTGAAATCCCCAATAAGCAAAATATTGTCTGAATACGTAACAAGATCAGCTGCAAAATCAGAAAACTCATCTACAAAAAGTGAGTACGGGCCTCTTTAATTTTATAGCTAAAATGAAAGAGTCTGAACTCATTTTGATTGTGGGGAATTGAAGAGCAGAAAACGAGCACCTCAAATGATGTGAATGTATCATCTATTCCCTGGCTTTAGTTTAAGCTTAGAATTAGATATCAGGGCTATTCCACCACCTTTCTTTACTTCTCTAGAATAGATAATTGGGAGCTAAAGTAATTGAGGGGAGTAGCTAGAAGGCTAGAAACTCATCTGGTTCTTACCAGGTTTCACATGGATGTCCAGGATGTCTATCTTATTATAAACAAATTTGATCTTGGACCAAGAGCACTTTAGATGAAAGCAACCTTATATTCATAAATCCTATTCTGAGTACTTCTTATTTATTATTTACAGAGTCCGGTTAACACTCTTTGAAGGGGTTAGTGAAATAGTAGGATTTTGACACACTGGTTGCGGCCTTCGCCTGCGGATTTTACTCCTCGAGACAGCGTGAGGCAGTACCACAGTACATATACTGTAAGTCCAAGGTTTTATCAGAGGGAGTCCGTTTAATACTCTGAAGGGGTTACTGAGACTCACTGGTTTTGACCCCCTGCGGGTTTTACATCTTGACCATGCAGTTACCACCAACGTGTACCTACTGCTCAGGATGAGAACCCTACTTGTGACGACCCCTGTATACTGGCCCCTGGAGGGATCCATCCTTATCTGGCCCTGACCGATTATGTAGCCCAGGAAGGAGACGGATGGCACGGGGAAGTCCCATTTCTCCGCCTTGACGTAAAGTCGATTCTCCAGCGATCGCTGTAGAACCTGCTGGACGTGGACGTGGACCCGGTGCTCCTCCACGGATCTCGGGAAGATCAGGATAGTCGTCGATGGATACAAACACGGAGCGGTTCAACACGTCGTCCCGGAGGACATCGTGGACCAGGGACTGGAAGGCAGCGGGGGCGTTGGTGAGTCCGAAGGGCATAACCAGGTACTCGAAGTGGCCCAAAGGTGTGTTGAACGCGGTCTTCCACTCGTATCCCTCCCGGATGCGGACCAAATGGTATTGCTCAGATCAAGCTTGGTGAAGACCACGGCTCCGTGGAGGGGGACGAAGGCGGAAGTAATGAGGGGCAAGGGATACTTGTTCTTCACAGTGATATTGTTCAATCCCCGGTGGTCGATGCAGGGACGAAGTGAGCCATCCTTCTTCCCCACAAAGAAGAACCCCGCTCCTACCGGTGAAGAGGATGGGCGGATGATCCCAGCGGTGAGGGATTCCCCGATGTACTCCTCCATAGACTCACGCTCAGGCCAAGAAAGATGGAACAGGCGACTCCCAGGGAGAGGAGCCCCGGAAAGGAGGTCAACGGCGCCGTCATAAGGACGGTGGGGGGGCAAGGACAAAGCGTGGGATTTGCTGAACACCTCCCCAAGGTCGTGGTACTCCTCCGGAACGGAGGACAGGTTAGGAGGTGCGGCGGCAGACACGAGCTCCGGCGCCCGAGGTGACTGGGCGGACCGCAAACACTGGGACAGACAGTGTGTACTCCAGGACATTACTCGACCTGTTCCCCAATCGATTTGGGGGTTGTGTGTCTTAAACCAGGGGTAACCCAGAACGACCGGGGAGAAGGGGCTGGTAATCACCAGAAGAGAGATGGACTCGTGGTGATTCCCCGAAACGAGCAGGTTGACCGGAACGGTACGGCTCTCCACCAGCGTGAGTGTCCTCCCGTCTAACGCCTGGGTCTCGATTGGGGGGTCAAGAGGAACAGTGTCGATCTTCAATCGAAGGACCAACTCCCGATCAATAAAACTCTCAACAGCCCCGGAGTCCAGGAGGATAGAGAGCGGGAGGGTTTGGTCCTGCCACAGGAGGACAGCTTCCAGGAGGGGACGGGAGACCGAGGGGTTATGGGAACGGCTCGCCAGGATCCCTCGGGTTACTGGCAAGCCCGTTCTTTTCCCGAGAGAGAGAGGCAGCCTGACCGGAGATGGCCCAAAAGACCACAGTAGAGGCAGGCACTGGAGCGCATACGGCGTTCCTTCTCCTTGGAGGAAAGATGCGTGCGTCCGATCTGCATTGGCTCGGGAGAGAGTCCCCGCTCGCAGTGGTCATACAGCGCGGTTCGGTCCTGGACACGCCCAGACTCCTGTTACATCAGCTTTCGTCATGATCTCTATAGTATCGCTGATAAACATAACCCAAGTTCGCGGGATAACAGTTCGATAAGCAACACAACACACTCAAACATGGGCTAGCAAAAAATAGCCCGTTATCCTCCTTCCTCTTGCTGTTGTTCAGTTTCAGCTGCTCTGTGCGTTCACGGTGCTCGCGGTGCCCAAGGTCACGGTGCCGGGCCGCGGGGTGCCGGGGCCCGGGCACGGTGGGAGACGTGGCGGCCGGGAGAGACCGGCCCGCAGTCACGGTGAATGAATGTTCAATCCAACCATTTCTTCCTCAACTCTTCTTTCTTGGCCAAGAATCTCTCCCTCTCCCTCTCCCTCCCTCTCCCTCTCCCTCCCTCTCCCTCTCTCTCTCTCCCTCTCTCCCTCTCTCCCTCTCTCTCTCTCTCTCTCTCTCTCTCTCTGAGTGTGAGTGGTGTAAAGTTATGTTATTATAAATAAACAACTTTGGATATTTCTAAGTAGGTGTCTTTATTTTTACCAGCCTTCATGGTTCTCCCGTTACACTTGTTCTGTCGTTCTCAAATCTAGCTCCATCTGATCTAGTAATCAACACTGCCACCTAGTGGTCATAAGATATAACATATATACAGAACATACATATCATTACAAGTGGGTTGTTAGTTCATTGAATTTTTTTATTGGGGGGGAGGATCAGGGTAAGGTCAGGGGGGCGTTTTGCTCGAAAAAGGTTGAGAACCACTGGTCTACAGTGTCTGTAGAAAAATAATAAGGGCGGTCTCAGTGGGGTCGAAATCCTGGTTGGAAGGTGTCAGATCAAGCAGTTTATGCAAGGAAGTGATTAAGTTGCTGGAGGACAACTTTCTCAATGGTTTTACTTATGAAGGGTAGATTGGATATTGGTCTGTAGTCAGTGCTTAATTTGTAAAGTGGGAGGTCCCGGAACGCAAAGGGGGGGTGGATCCGGCGACTCAGTACGGGGGTTAGAGTTTATGGGACAGAAAAAAACACTGCCTACTTGGGTTGTGCGTGTACGGAAGAGGATTAGGGCCACACATGTAATTCTGAGATTAAAGTCAGAATTCTGAGATTAATGTCAGAATTCTGAGATTAATGTCAGAATTCTGACTTTAATCTCAGAATTCTGAGAAAAAAGTCAGAATTCTGACATTAATCTCAGAATTCTGACATTAATCTCAGAATTCTGAGATAAAAAGTCAGAATTCTGACATTAATCTCAGAATTCAGAGAAAAAAAATCAGAATTCTGACTTTAATCTCAGAATTCTGAGATTAAAGTCAGAATTCTGACATTAATCTCAGAATTCTGAGAAAAAAGTCAGAATTCTGACTTTAATCTCAGAATTCTGAGAAAAAAGTCAGAATTCTGACTTTTCTGACTATGGAAAGCCAAGAAGGCCACAATCCGGCCCTAGAATGGCGCGGTAAAAGTGCAAGAATTCCGTACGGAATCCGTACGGAACTAATAGCCGCGGCTATTAGTCATATTGAGATGGCAGTGTGCGAAATACCCGTTAATATTCGGGGATGCCCTCATCCCCAGATTGTTCTCGATATGCAGTAGCCAGCTAGGCCATAACATTACAATATTTCATGGATGCAAGCAAGCCAAGACAATCAATCTATATCTATAGCCTACATGACAACACACACACACACACACACACACACACACACACACACACACACACACACACACACACACACACACAGACACACACACGCACACACGTTAAACACACTGGTAAAGCAATAGGAGCCTGCATTGGCTAAAGTTGTTGGGATGCACGTTATTTTATAACAGGGTGGGGCAAAGTTGTGCATTACAATGCAAACACGACAATAATTGGCACCGTTCTTGCGCACTCAGAAGAACATGAACTGAATAAATGCCAGGTAAATAGCATATTGGAGACGGGCACACAATCAGTGCATTTGCAAATGAGAGCCTGCAGTATGACCGATCTTGTGACATTATTTAACCATCCATCTACAGCTAATACGATCAGACAGATACATCATTGATCACATATAAGCCCACAACAAGCCCAACATCACCACGGCAGGTGCGCTCTCTCTCGCACATTCACACAATCACTCCAACTTCTCCAACTCCAAGGCAAAGCTGTTTCACTAAGACCACAAACAACCACAACTAACCAGCCTACATATCCACAACAATGCACAACAATCAGTTCTATACATTGCGTCTATCTTCTGTTTGGCGCACATGGCTAATTTGCATACTTGCACAGGACTGTCAGCTCCGCTTGTCAAAAAAATAGAACGTATTTGTGAATAAATGCTTTGAATTCTGAATACTGGACTTGGTGAGCTTTGTGAGTTGGCTATGGGACGTGCACTTTTACCGCGCCATTCTAGGGCCGGATTGTGGCCTTCTTGGCTTTCCATAGGTTTCCTCCTACTGCATAAAGCAAAGTGTCTCTCCCACGGAGGTTGGTCCTTACAGATACCCGTAGTTCTGACTTTAAAGTCAGAATTCTGACTTTTTTCTCAGAATTCTGAGATTAAAGTCAGAACATGACCACGCACGTGGTCATGCATGGGGGCCTGATGCCCACGCACGTGGTCATGCATGGGGGCCTGATGCCCACGCATGTGGTCATGCATGGGGGCCTGATGCCCACGCACGTGGTCATGCATGGTAACGTTTTTCCCTCTCTGCTTGCTCCTCAGATGCGGCAAATTTCGAAAGTGTCGGGCGTGGTTTGTTGGCCCGCAGCTTTTCAGTGCGTCAACAGATCTCCGACTCTTTCAAATGACGTTAAATCTTAAACAACATGAAATTCTTGGGATTTGTTCTGTAAATTAATAAATGCTTATTATTACTTTATTTTTAACATTTTTTTATTTTTTATTTTTTTCATGAGAGGTACCGGATCTGCCCAAATATGTACCGGAATACAGGGAGGCTCAAACCAACCACTGTCTGTAGTTGTTAGTAATAGAGGCATCTATGCTCTGCTTCTGTGAAAGGGGTTTAATAACTGCAGTTTTCCAGGCTTTTGGGAAATTGCCTGACTGGAGAGAGTTGTTAACTATTTTGCAATATGTCTATAAAGCCTTGATGCATTGGGGTAGGTCTGTCACGAACGCGCTAAGCAAGAGGCAGATGGCCTGCAAACTGCCTAATCCCACTGCTCATGCATGTCATACTGTCCCCTCCTTCTCTTCCCTCTCTGTTCTTCTGTGAGTTACAACTCTCCTCTGCTCTTCAACATACTGTCCCCTTCCTCTCTTCCCTCTCTGTTCTTCTGTGAGTTACAACTCTCCTGTGCTCTTCAACATACTGCCCCCTCCCTCTCTTCCCTCTCTGTTCTTCTGTGAGTTACAACTCTCCTCTTCTCTTCAACATACTGTCCCCTCCTTCTCTTCCCTCTCTGTTCTTCTGTGGGTTACAACTCTCCTGTGCTCTTCAACATACTGTCCCCTTCCTCTCTTTCCTCTCTGTTCTTCTGTGAGTTACAACTCTCCTCTTCTCTTCAACATACTGCCCCCTCCCTCTCTTCCCTCTCTGTTCTTCTGTGGGTTACAACTCTCCTGTGCTCTTCAACATACTGCCCCCTCCCTCTCTTTCTGCTGGTGAACCGTGGGACCTGCCTCTGGTTCTTCCAGCTCCTCAGCTCAGCATTGACCTCTCCTCCTCTTCGTTGATTCTCAGCAAGGCAAACGACGCCCCTTGTATGTGGTCGTCGGGGCTTTATCACCAAGACATGTGAGTGGCACATGCATGAAATGTGTGGATGCAAAAGATAGAGATGGTTCCGATCTGGACATTGTTCAGTTAAACGATGATCCGCAACGCACCCCAGCTAGGTGTCTTTCATTGGGCTTATCTGGACAAAGGGTGGCGTTGTTTGAAGACCAGTTTATTAAGGGAGAGATTGAGGACAAAGACACACGGTGCTCCATGTCACCGTGCAGGAGATCTCTACCCGAGTGTGTGTGGTCAAAGCTGGTTTAACATGTGCACATTTATTGTTCAATGTGCAACAGTGGTGCAGCCTCACCCAGCCCATTGTCCCATCAGTCTGACTCGGGCCGGGTGAGGCTGTTTCAACCAGCCATCATCCACTCACCATACTAAAACAGTGGAAAACAATCTTGAATAATATATATAAACATTATCAATTTGCTATTTTATACCAATCCGTCAACTGCTTACGATTCCTATTTGTTAGCATTTTCCACATAAACGCTTTCATCCAATTTTCTTTTGAAAGCTTGTTTTCTAGAGCACAATGTTGGCTAGTTATATTTCCTCTGTACATGCAATGATTAGTGAAAAAATGTAAGTAATTTGTACTTGTATTATGCGTACTACAGTTACCCTTACAAAGACGGAACTGATGCACACAATATATTTGACAGTATAAAAATGTGTTAAAGGCACCCAGTGCAACTTTATGTAAACATTCAATGAAAAATAAACATTCAATTTCTCTTTTTTACACGTAGTAAGTTTCAATAACTCCATACCATTACATATCGACATTCAAGGAGCAAAGATGAGACGTCGTTGTGTGGTGAGAACTGATAGAAAATCGTAAACAACAACAATCGCCGGTGGGGAGAAGCCATCTTTCCATTGACTGGAAGCCTGCTTTATTTATTGTAGGTTACAAAAAATAAAGAAAATGGCGGCATTGTTGTTGTTATCGATTTTGTATCAGTTCTCACCACACAACCGACGTCTCATCTTTGCTGCTTAAATGTCGGTATGTAATGGTATGGAGTTATTGAAACTTACTACGTGTAAAAAAGACTAGAAATTTAATGTTTATTTTTAAGCCTCGAAAGTTGCACTGGGTGCCTTTAATAAGATAAATCAAAATAATGTGATGATACATAATGGAAGATACTACGAAAACACAAATCCTTGTGGCCATTTAATGACCTTCTTTTTCCCCCCTTCTAAGGCTTTGGGGGGTCTCAAGGGTCAATCCGGGGGGCTCGGCCCCTCCGTGTGTCGACGACCGACGTGTTCCTTTGCGTTGCGTTCTTTTTCTTCAGATTAGTTTTCTGCCGTTTGGCTTTGGGAGTTGAACCTTCCTTGGCTCGGTGCTGGCAGGTCGAGGAGCAGCGAGCGGGGCTGGGCGCTGGCTGCTGGCTGCTGATGGTCCTCTTCATCTCTTTGGATTGGCTATTGCTTCCAAGACGGCCATCTTTAAGGGTTGTTTTTTTCTGTCATTTATATTCCTATCAAGTATTTGGAATTTCTGTTGTCATAATTCTCTGTCTAATAGTTGTGATTGTCTGGTTGAAGGGGGTTCAGAGGGCCAAACTTTAAGAGCCACGGTTTGCTGCTGCTATAAGAAGCTTCCAAACGGTATATAATTCAATATGGCTCTCGGGTATATAGTTCAATATGGCTCTCGGGTATATAATTCAATATGGCTCTCGGGTATATAGTTCAATATGGCTCTCGGAGAGAGATCTCCTGTATGGCAACATGGAGCACCATTGTCACGTATCATTGTCTGCAACCTTACAATAAACCGGTCTTCTGACATCACCACCCTGTGTCCAATGGCTGAAGAAGCCCAAGAAAAGGTTGGGTGTGGGTTGTGGATCATCAACTAACTTGTCAAGCATGTGCCACTCTCATATCTTAAAAACAACCGTGCTGAGAATCAAAGAGGAGGGGAGGAGGCAGCTAGGCTGAGGAGCTGGACGAATCAGAGGCTTATCATGCGAATTACAGAAGGCATTCAAACCAAAAGAACAATTGTGACTGCTGAACCCATCTGTGCCAGCCTTACGGACGGACGCTCAATTAGGACAACTGTTCACGGACAGAAAGAGAGAGAGGGTCATCCTGTTGAAGAGCACTGGAGAGTTGGAACTCACAGAAGAATAGAGAAGAAGGAGAACGTAAGCATTGGAGATGCTGTCGTCCCTGAAGATGCTGTTCTCCTTGATGATCACCCTCCTCATCTGCGGAACTGTGTTTACTACCCTCAGCTCGTATGTCTTCAATAACAGGTCACACACACACACACACACACACACACACACACACACACACACACACACACACACACACACACACACACACACACACACACACACACATCCACACACATCCACGCACACACATTTTCCCCCAAGAACACTAACATTTGAGTAGAGTTTAACGGTTCTATTAAATTGATTGCAAGACATCCACAAGAAGTCACAAGATTCTTTTCAAGAATCTGTATTATGGGAAACTTTATGTATTTTAACACAAACAACATGAATGAGCAGTGAGGGAGGCAGTTACAGGTCATCTACTATCTTTCTTGGCATTATATCATCCATCTGATTGACATAATGTGGAAACAATAGGTGGACTTAATCAGAGATTCGTCTTTGGACAAAACTTTTTTTCTTCTAAGTGTGTTTCGATACACTTATACATCCACATTTTTTCTATTTAGTTTAAGACAGTGAAATACGAGACATGTATTCCAGCCAGCACCTCTGACCTGCGCAACATTTATTTTAGGCTATCTACAGTTTACAGGCAATGGATCAAAATGCAATGTATATTTTATCATGTACATGTATTAACTACAGATAGATTTATGAATGTACGTAGAATTTTACAGTTTAATGTGGTTATCTTGGGTTTTTCATGCAACCAGGTGAAACATGCCCCTCCTAGTTTAAGGGCTGTACCTTAACCGCAGCTAATTAACACGGCTACACATTTCAAAGGACTTGACTGACTTCTTCGAACAGATATGCAACTGATTGGCAAATTGTGGTTGTGGTGTGCTAATTCAAAAGTCATCCTAATTAGATGTGTGTGTGTGTTTATGTGTGTGTTTGCCGTCCAACCATGTTACTATAGAAAGCTCTGAAAAAGCTTTCCCGAACATAACTGTTTCACTCTATAGCGATGTGAAACCTGCACCTCCACCTCTTCCTTTACTTCCCGCTCCGAAAATCCCGCAGCGCCCTAAACGATGTAAAGGATGCAGGTGAGAGCCCACATTTTATAACAACCTCACCCGCTTTGCTCCCTCCCTTCGTATGTCTATCCACCATTTGGAAGAAGCATTTCATACACCTGTGATTGAAAGGCAAGATGTTTACCCGAACCAAACATGTAAGAGACCCTGTCATTTAAAAAGAGTCAATCAAAAACTCATATTCTCACAACGCATTTACTCACAAGCTACATCACATTCATTTACATGCATGGGAATTCAATGTAGGTCACTTTGGATTATATACAATTATTATTTTTTTATTAAATCAAATGTGACAAATATGAATCAATCTAATATTGGTGTCAGTGACACTTGTGGTACAGAATGGAAACCAGTTATAATATTTAATGCGTTCATGCCTACGTCTACTTTAAGTCTTTATTAAATGTTGTTTTTATTGCAGTTTATTCAGATATTTGCTGTGTTTTGTTCATAGGGAATCACCGATTGAGAAAGTGATGGCACGTTTTTCTCAGACATGGAAAATGCAGCAAGAAAACTCTACAATGTTCAGGTACTAAAAACGATTGTGATACACACACCTGCAACACAATTGCATGCAAGGTCTTTGGAGTCCGATAGAGATATCTGGTTTCTAATATGATTCAGGGCATTAAGGATTATTACATTTAGTAGATAGTATACTATAAATCTAGCCCTACAGGAAGTGACGTAATAAGGAGAAATAGGGGTCAAGGACACTTGGAGTCTTTTTTATATGAAATAGGGCCTCGATATGCATTATTCAATTTGCGGCCTCTAGCCCAACAGACAGGAAGTGATTCACAAAGTATGATCAAATGCGCCATTGAAACACTTTGGAAATAAAAGGCATTGCACGCAATGAATCTAAAGTCATTGGAAAGAGGAACTTGGCCATAAGACCTATGAACCAGGGGGCACAGTGGGATCGTCTGTGAAAGACCTATGAACCAGGGGGCACAGTGGGATCGTCTGTGAAAGTCCTATGAACCAGGGGGCACAGTGGGATCGTCGGTGAAAGACCTATGAACCAGGGGGCACAGTGGGATCGTCTGTGAAAGTCTTGAAAGGGCACAATAAGTGCCGTGATCTCCAACCTAAAAGTAAATAAAACGTCATTCGTTTTAAGTTCCCCATTTCCAGTGGGATGAAGATAGAAACTTGTGCCTTAAGGCGTGTGGAGACAAAAGACCTGTCTTTACACGCCTTTTTTCATGTTTGTGGTCAAAAAGTCAATAGGGGCCTGAGCCACGCCCCTTTTGACAGTGTGTTTGAGATCTGAGAAAGTTCCTGTGCATTGCGCTGATAACTTTTTTTTATGAGATAACGGTCTGATTTATGAGAGATAGATGAGCAACCTTTGTTACAGTCCACTGGGTAGGCTGGTAGACTGATCTACCCAGCACACATCTAGGGGGACACGCCCACTTGTGATGTCAGAAGAGGCGGATTTTAAAAACGCCTTGTAATGGCTAATCACAGTTCTGTTGCCAATAGTGAGGGAACCACCCAGAAAGTTCCCCTCTGCGAATGTAAAATACTTAAAGAGAACATGAGGATATCTGTAGTGGGTTCCATTGCTTTCTATTGTCAGGGTCTGAAAGCGAAATAAAAAATTTACTTTGCCATCAATTGATTAGAGCCGCTGCTCCTTTACTTAGAAAGGAGTCAGCTGAGGTGGTTCGGGCATCTGGCAAGGATGCCCACTGGGCGCCTCCCTTGGGAGGTGTTTCAGGCACGTCCAGTGGGGAGGAGACCTCGGGGAAGACCCAGGACTAGGTGGAGAGATTATATCTCAACACTGGCCTGGGAACGCCTTGGGATCCCCCCGTCAGAGCTGGTCAATGTGGCCCGGGAAAGGGAAGTCTGGGGCCCCCTGCTTGAGCTGCTCCCCCCGCGACCCGATCCCGGATAAGCGGATGACGATGAGGATCAGGAGGAATTGATTAAATTAAAGGTCTACTACTTTAATTTAATCAAATTAAAATAAAGGTCATGCTATTTTATAGATGCTTTAATATAGATATTGGTGGGCCCCTAACACAGTATTTGAAGATGTTCCCGAAATTCAGCCGTGGTGCAGAATTACAGCCACTACGAGCAAGTCGCACATTGAGCTTTCCCCAAATGCGCCGTTTCCTGGAGCTCCATATCTAAATAATATCATATAATACATAGATATCATTATCATATAATATATATTATCATGGCCAAAAGCTGTGTGCGCCTCCAGACGATATTAGGAATCTCAAACGATCGTGTCGGGTTCTCCGACGTCTCTGGTTCTTCCACGTCCTCATCAATCTGAAGTAGACTGAACCACGACATGGAGGAGAAAGGGATTGTTGCCCGCGGTTGTCTCCTGCCGGAGCCTCGCTGCCGAGGGATCACCGCCTCGGCAGCGGTCAGCGCTTAGGCAACACCGCCTCCTGCAGCGCCGAGGCGGTGGTCCCTCGGCAGCGGGAAGCGGGGCTCAAGCGGGAGACATTCGCCGCCAACAATCCCTTTCTCCTCCATGTCGTGGTTCATGTCCTTCAGGGAGTCAAAGCCAATGTTCCTTTCCCCCAATTCCTTCTCAGCCATGGCTGAGATAACCCCCACTACGAGTCTCGTTGTTGAAATACCGGAGACGAGAGTCCGACGTGTTATGCGCCATAACACCAAAAGCAGAACGGTTATCCAAATAACAAGGAAGTGTACACTTGCGTTACATTCCTGGAGCTCTATATCTAAATAATATCATATAATAGATATCACATAATACATATTATTACGGCCAAAAGCTGTGTGCGCCTCCAGACGATATAATGAATCTCAAACGACTGCGTCGGGTTCTCCGACGTCTCTGGTTCTTCCACTTTCACATCAGTCTGAAGTAGACTGAACCGCGCGCTGCCTGCTGCCCGCTGCCGGCTAGCGGCCGCGCGGCGCCGGCTGCAGGGCGCTGGTGCTTTGTGGTGGTGGCGCCTCGCGGCAGTGGGCAACGGGCAGCGGGGCTCAACACGGGCTGAGATAACCCCAACTACAGCCTTGTTGTTGAAATACCAGAGACGTCAAAGAACCGACGTGTTATGAGCCATAACACCAACAGCAGAATGGTTATCCAAATAACAAGGAAGTGTTCAACACTTGCCTTACAGTGTGTGTAATCACACACACGCGCACACACACACACACACACTCACACACACACACACACACACACACACACACACACACACACACATACACACACACATACACACAGGTCATACTCAGAAAATTTTAACATCGTGCAAAAGTTCATTTATTTCAGTAATTCAACTTAAAAGGTCATACTAATACATTATGAAGACTCATTACATGCAAAGTGAGATATTCCAAGCCTTTATTTGTTATAATTTTGAAGATTATGGTTGACAGCTTATGAAAACCCAAAATTCTAAATCTCAGAAAATTAGAATATTACATGAAATCAATAAAAAAAGGATTTTAAATAAAGAAATGTTGGCCCTGTGAAAAGTATAATCATGCATATGTACTCAGTACTTGGTTTGGGCCACTTTTTGCATGAACTATTGCCTTAATGCGGCGTGGCATGGATGCTATCAGCCTGTGGCCCTGCTCAGGTGTTAGATGACCAGGATGCTTCAATAGCGGCCTTCAGCTCTTTGGCATTGTTCAGTCTCATGTCTTTCATCTTTCTCTTGGCAATGCCCCATAGATTCTCTCTGGGGTTCAGGTCAGGCGAGTTTGCTGGCCAATCAAGGAAAGTAATCCTATGGTCATTGAACCAGGTTTTTGTAGTTTTGGCAGTGTGGGCAGGTGCCAAGTCCTGCTGGAAAATGAAGTCAGCATCCCCATAAAGATGGTCCGCTGAGGAAAGCATGAAGTGCTCTAAAATGTCCTGGTAGACGGCTGCGTTGACTCTGGTCTTAATAAAGCACAGTGGACCAACACCAGCAGATGACATGCCTCCCCAAACCAACACAGACTGTGGAAACTTCACACTGGACTTCAAGCATCTTGCATTCTGTGCCTCTCCAATCTTTCTCCAGACTCTGGGACCTTGGTTTCCAAATGAGATGCAAAATTGGCTCTCATCCGAAAAGAGGACTTTGGACCAATGAGCAACAGACCAGTTCTTTTTTTTTTAAAAAAAAAGCGTAAGACGCTTCTGACGTTGTTTTTTGTTCAGGAGTGGCTTGACAAGAGGAATACGACATTTAAAGCCCATTTCACAGATTTGTCTGTGTGTGTTGGCTCTTGATGCACTCACCCCAGCCTCAGTCCAGTCCTTGTGAAGCTCTCCAACACTTTTGAAAGGCCTTTTGCGCACAATCCTCTCCAGGCTGGGGTCATCCCTGCTGCTTCTTCACCCTTTTCTTCCACACTTTGCCCTTCCACTTAACTTTCTATTAATGTGCTTTGATACAGCACTTTGCGAACATCCAACTTCTTTTGCAAATACCTTCTGAGGCTTTCCCTCCTTGTGGAGGGTGTCAATGATGGTTTTCTGCATAAACTGTCAGGTCAGCAGTCTTCCCCATGATTGTGCATCCTACTGAAGCAGGCTGAGAGACCATTTAAAGGCTCAGGAACTCTTTTCAGGTGTTTTGGATTAATTAGCTGATTAGAATGTGACACTTTGAGCCTACAATATGGAACCTTTTCACAATATTCAAATTTTCTGAGATTTTGAATTCAGGGTTTTCATAAATTGTAAGTAATAATCTTCAAAATAATAAGAAATAAAGTCTTGGGCTATCTCACTTTGCATGTAATGAGTCTACATAATGTATTAGTTTGGCCTTTTAAGTTGAATTACTGAGATAAATTAACTTTTGCACGATATTCTAATTTTCTGAGTATGACCTGTATGTGGCGCTCGCACGGTCGTAGCTCACTGACGGGCCAAATTCTCTTGGCTGGCAGGCGGAGAAAGGGGAGGTGGCAGCTCCCCTTATGACGACATACGGAAATATTCCAAAACGGTGTGTCTGAGCTTCGTTTTTTCAAAGGCGGAGCAGAATGCCTAGTGCAGAATGCCTAGTGTTTTACACCCAACGAAATTTCTATCTACTGGTAGGCTAGGGGAACTCATATTAATGTACATTTGAATGGATGTGCCATGCTCTACTGTATATGGTGCAGCTCAATAATTTTTTCGATGTTTGTTTTCTTTTGGTTGCTCCTCAGAGATCTGCTGAGAAGCACGTGTCAGGGTTATACCAAGGCCGTCATGACACAGGAAAATACCCCGGTGGGATCCCAGATTGTGTACGACGGTGCAAAAGGAAACACAAGTGTGACGTCAGACATTTTTGACACCTTAGCAAAGGTAATTTCTTTGGGCATTTGTTGTTTATAGATACTGTCACTGTCAACTATACCCCTTATGGAATTGACCGTTCTTCCTATTTTTATATGAACCCTAAAGTGTGCTCTCTGAAATGAAAAAAAAGAACCTTTTTTTATATTAAATATTATCTTAAAGTGTGCACTATATAATCAAAGCCCTCCGGTTTGAACTGAAGACCTTGAGATCGGGAGACGGATGCTCTGACACGGAGCAAGGCCTCAGAGCTAGGCCTCCTTTACACAAACCTATTCGTCAAAACAACACAGAGTGCTCTTAACACATAGAAAACAGAGTCTAGACATTTCAGTTAGACAAAAATACAATGAATGCCTAGATATTCTTTCAGGGAATAGTTTTAGGGGAGGCCTGGAGTTGGAGTAGAGACCTCTTGATTTACAGTGAAATGCTCTGCTGCAGCTATATCCCCTTTACACTCCAGCCTACAGTGAAATGCTCTGCTGCAGCTATATCCCCTTTACACTCCAGCCTAGAGTGAAATGCTCTGCTGCAGCTATATCCCCTTTACACTCCAGCCTACAGTGAAATGCTCTGCTGCAGCTATATCCCCTTTACACTCCAGCCTACAGTGAAATGCTCTGCTGCAGCTATATCCCCTTTACACTCCAGCCTACAGTGAAATGCTCTGCTGCAGCTATATCCTCTTTACACTCCAGCCTACAGTGAAATGCTCTGCTGCAGCTATATCCCCTTTACACTCCAGCCTACAGTGAAATGCTCTGCTGCAGCTATATCCCCTTTACACTCCAGCCTACAGTGAAATGCTCTGCTGCAGCTATATCCTCTTTACACTCCAGCCTACAGTGAAATGCTCTGCTGCAGCTATATCCCCTTTACACTCCAGCCTACAGTGAAATGCTCTGCTGCAGCTATATCCCCTTTACACTCCAGCCTACAGTGAAATGCTCTGCTGCAGCTATATCCCCTTTACACTCCAGCCTACAGTGAAATGCTCTGCTGCAGCTATATCCCCTTTACACTCCAGCCTACAGTGAAATGCTCTGCTGCAGCTATATCCTCTTTACACTCCAGCCTACAGGGAAATGCTCTGCTGCAGCTATATCCCCTTTACACTCCAGCCTACAGGGAAATGCTCTGCTGCAGCTCTATCCCCTTTACACTCCAGCCTACAGTGAAATGCTCTGCTGCAGCTATATCCCCTTTACACTCCAGCCTACAGGGAAATGCTCTGCTGCAGCTATATCCCCTTTACACTCCAGCCTACAGTGAAATGCTCTGCTGCAGCTATATCCCCTTTACACTCCAGCCTACAGTGAAATGCTCTGCTGCAGCTATATCCCCTTTACACTCCAGCCTACAGTGAAATGCTCTGCTGCAGCTATATCCCCTTTACACTCCAGCCTACAGTGAAATGCTCTGCTGCAGCTATATCCCCTTTACACTCCAGCCTACAGTGAAATGCTCTGCTGCAGCTATATCCCCTTTACACTCCAGCCTACAGTGAAATGCTCTGCTGCAGCTATATCCCCTTTACACTCCAGCCTACAGTGCTCTAAACACAAATAATACAGAGCCGTCGGTTAGACTATCAGGTGAGATAGGTATAAAATTCAACCATCGACCATTAACCAACCATAAAGGTCAGCACATTATTTTTAGGGGGCACACAGAGTTGAACTTCGGCTGCAAATGTGCTTATTTCCCCTTTGCTCTTTTATTCACCTCCTTTTAAATCAGCTCATTAGCCTTTCAGGATCAGAGCCCTTGTATATCATTTATGGAATGATACTTCTGCCACATCTTTTTTGCCCTTTTTTCCCAATCTTTTCTCAAAATCTCACAGCAACGCTCCTTATTACTTTGAGGTCTCTCTACATTTCTCAGTTCCAAAGACACATTTCTCTGTTATGTTTCTTTTCAACATTGTCCTAAAAATTGTGTTGGTTAAAATGCTTACAGTATATTTGATTTAATAACTTAATCAAGTTACTAAAGTCAAGTTATTATTATTACATTTGAAAAGACACCAACACTTTTGAACAATGGGATATAATGCCAAAATGGAGACTATAAATCAAATCCAGCACATATTTCTAAACACTGTTGTTTTGTCTGTTGCCTGTTTGTGATTAGAAGAATCCGTTCTCGAGCAAACCCTGGGATACCTGCTCTGTTGTTGGCAATGGAGGGATTTTGTCCAACAGCACCTGTGGAGAGATGATAGATTCAGCCCAGTTCGTCATCAGGTAGATACTACCAGACTAACTCCTTCCACATTGTGAGGTTGTTATTGTACTGAATCCCTCAGAATGCAGTCTTCATGAAGCATTTTGAGCTTCAATCAAATACACATTTGAATTGCGAGTGATAGGAGTGTGTACTTTCTCCCCAATGCAGGTGTAACCTACCTCCTGTGGGGAGCAGCCACCTCAAGGATGTAGGCAAGAAGACAGGCCTTGTGACGGCCAATCCAAGCATCCTTAATCAGAAGTAATGGCAACTGCATGGTGTACTGCCAGTATGACTTTGACCCAGTGAGGACCTATGTATTTCCTTCTGTAACCACCCACCCTCTGCTTCTCAGATTCAGTGGTCTACTGGATCGCCGACGTCCCTTCGTCGATAGCATGAGTCACTACAAGGATGCTCTGATACTCCTGCCAGCGTTCACACTCTCCAAAAACATCCAGCCTTCCCTGAGGGTCGTCTACACCATCGAGGAGTCATTGAGCCCAATCAGGCCGGTGTTCCTCAACCCAGAGTACATTCGGAACCTGCACAGCTTCTGGAGCTCCAAGGGCCTGAAGAAGCGTCTGAGCTCTGGCTTCATGGTGGCCAGCCTGGCACTGGAACTTTGCACCAATGTACACCTATATGGGTTCTGGCCCTTTGACCAACACCCGCTATTACAGCAGCCCCTCAACAACCACTACTATGACAACGTACCGAGTAAGAAGAAGGTTCATGCAATGCCTGACGAGTTTGACCATTTGTTGAGGTTACACGAGCAGGGCGTACTCAAAATACACCTGGGGGAGTGTGTGTAGAGTCAATGTCTTGCCTCCATTATTCTCAAAGATGGCAATATGTGTTTTGAGTAAATTGATCCATAATTGATCCATTCTGTATCGATGCCACGCCACCACCATTTACAGTTAAATAATAGGGTGAACTGAGAAGGCACTGCACTGAACATGCACTGTTTTTACTGATGAAATCATGCAAAAAAAGCCTTTGTCTTTTGACATTATGCACAATACTGTTTTTAGACTACAAATGTATTTATCATTTTACTTGGATTGAGATTGTTCAGATTAATATTTGGAAAATTTGAAGTAATTTTTAGTGCCTTATGTATGCAATGATTGAATGAATTAACTGAATTGACGATGAGTACATCAACTAAGCCATTTTGCAAAATCAATATGAGTAGAAAAATATTAGAAGTAATGCATACATATTTTCAAAACACAAATATTTTATGTTTGTTAAAAAACAGCTTGATTTCCTGTATGAAACGACACATTTTGGTTTACATTATAATTGTGCTCATTTAGAAAAATTAGCACAATAATATTAGTGGTTAATCTTTAGCTGAAGCTAATGCCATATTACATAACCCGCATAGGCCAACATTGACTCATAACTTCGAACATTCACTTCCCCAGTGTCCCGATTTTAAAATGGTTGCCATGATGAATATTATATACATAGCCACTGATTAAACAAAGCAAAAAGTGAGATTTTTGGGTGATTTTTTTTTCCTCTATGGCATGGGATATTATGGTTGTACAAAGATAAATATATTCATATATCATAGGAAAGTCCAGACACATTCTGGCTATATTATTTATTTAAAATGTATTCTTATGTATATGGAATCAAACTGGGTTTTGGGTGAGTCAAAAACTGGTACTATGAGGTTATATACTTTGATTTGCCAACTTTGACATTGTGTTCGTGATTATGAATGACATTTTTCCATACATTTGGATAAAAAATTAAAAACTACAGAGTAAATTGCTTGTTCTGTTCCTCAAATTGCATGAAAAATGTCTTGATTGGCAGTCTCTAAAGCCAAACAGCAGACTTCTTTTCGCTGAACCTATGCTGCTACATTCAGTGTCAAACATCATGATGTACTACACATATTATTAAGTATTAATTCCTATTTTTTTAGGTAATACTAAATACTTATACTAGAAGGTACTCGCTTCACAAAAGCCTGTGTCCTGCGTCCCAGTAAGAGTGATACAATGGCATTGTCTTTGTCTGTGTTGATGATCAAATAAAACATGCAACCATGCTTTAAACAAAACCCGACCACTGACATAGTTAGTATTCACAGGCAACGCAATTGGGCATCATTAAAGTAACAGTTAATAATAGGCTAATATGCATTTAGGCCTTATGCTGATATTCCAAAAATGTATTGTTTATTTGCTTTGGACAAGGGCGTAACCACGCATTCTTTGGGGGGGTCGTGTCCCCCCCAATGTTGAGAAAATACTAACCTGTCCCCCCCAATATTCAGCAGGATAAAATGTAAAATATATGTTCTCTTTTTATGAACCCTGTCAATGGATCGGTCTCTTGTTATGCAGTGATGTTGCTAGGTACGCGTCCTGCGTCCCTGACGCATTAAAATCTGAAAGGACGCACTAAACTCACTATCCATGCGTCCCGGGGACGCATCTCATTTTCCCCATGAAAAACGATACATTGTGAACATTAAACAACTCGTGTTTAATCACAGTAACTGGCCAAAGAAACCTTCTTGTGAGCAGATCGGACAAGCGCTGTTTCAACCCTCTGCGCATCTACTTGTGACACACACACACACACACACACAAATGTGGCGCTCGCGTGGTAATAGCTCATTGGCGCCACCTAGTGATCATTATGTGCAAATGCACAGCCTCATTAAAATGACTTAGGGGTCATTTGACCCCTCTTGCGGCGCTAGGAGTAAGTAAAAATGGCCCGGCGTTTCTAGTGTTAAACATGAACGGTTGAGTACTCCAGCTCTAACCATATCATACCACCATCAAGGAGTTTAACACTATTAATTTAATTTAAGAAATAGAATAATAATAAAAAAGAAACACATTTTTTAAACTGGGGAGTCGGGACCCATTGAATTTCTCAGGGACCCACCCAACTCGCCACCTGTGGGTCCCGGGGACTCACTACATTGAAAACCTATCAACATCACTGGTTATGTCTTATTTATTTTCAATTTATTTCCGTTTGTTGAGTGTGTGAATCCCCCCTCCTAATTGTACACTTGTGCGATTTAGTTTGAAACCACCTCGCGACTTTCTGCGTTGTCATGGTTGCCCCACACTCTTTCTTCAGTGAGAGCCAAGAAAGTAAAGTTGAGTAATGGAGGATTTGAGGTTACCTAAAAAGCAGAAGAAACTGGACCAACAGGCAAGCATACGCAGTTTTTTTCAGACAGTAAGTAACTTGACAGGCATGCTGAAAGCCGTGGCCAGACAGGGACATGCTCTGGACAGGCAGGTGATAAGGTGAGATTTTTGAATATGAGACTAGACAGCCTTACAACATTGTTTATAACCTGGGCCTACATGTCAGCAATACATAAAAGTAGCCTACTTCTAATACAAGCAGAATATATAGACCAAAATTATCACGAAGGTCAGCCACTGTTCTTCTGATAACATAATGACATGTGGTCATGGGTATGTTGTATTTTTCCATTGGAAGCTATCCTTTTTGCTACAGTACTACTGGAAGAGCATAATTGTAATTGGTAGGTGTGTTTAAGGTCAGTAAGCAGCTAACCAAAACAAAGTGTGTGTGTGTGTGGGGGGGGGGGGGGGGGGGGGGCGGGGCAGACATTACATTATTACACTATTCCTTTAGATGTGAATTCAAATGGTCAATGTAGTCCTCGAAACTATGTTCTAAATGTCCACATTTTCATATATAAATATAGAATTGTAGGCAATGCACTTAACAAATAATAATAAAAAATTGGACCCCCCCAATGTCTAAACCATGGTTACGCCCTTGGCTTTGGACCATATAGATACGTGACGTATTTGTATTATTTATATTTATATTACTTTATATCCTACTTTGACTAGTTTAGGTCGGCCGTTTTGAACATCATGTGCGGCAACACATCTGGTTGCTCTTCAAATAATAAATGATTGGATCTCCTAGCAGCAGACAGCGCAGCATCATGGGTAATGGAGTTCAGCAACTCTAGGCCAGCGGAGACGCTGTCGATAACCCTCTTTGTGCCCTTATTTAATATTCTACTGAGCGACCATAGTAAGTATCAACACAAACTCATGTATACTGATAACAGGTAAGATATATAAGCTCATATTAAGTGGTGAATTAATATAAATGCTTCATGTTTAAATATTAAATCTGACATGAGGCATAATGTAGCCTATATCTTATTTTCAGTGTTGGGAGTGTACACGTCACAAAAGTAATTCATTACTGTAATGCATTACTTTTTGCTGTAACGCGGGAATGTAAGGCATTACCAAAAAAAAGTCAGATTTGACTCGGTACAAATCTCAGTAACGCGCGTTACAATGCATTTTAAACCCGAAATTAACCGAGAAAAAAATCTGCGCAAATGTGTACTTCGTCTTAGTGCTAGAGGAGAAGATCACGGCAGTAGTCCTCCGTATCAACAGTAGGGCTAGAACGGAGCGAAAAGACTACAACCAGCCCGCCTTTCCGTTTGGTCAAGGAGCAATGAGTCTTCCAACCGAAATCAATGGATTCAAAAAATGCCAAATAAAACTCGACAAACTGTATTGCGCTACGATACTTGATTTGGAACCTCAACGAACACCACTAACCACTCGGTGAGGAACGTTTCGGGTTGTTTTAAGCCAGGACAGTTTTGTGACAGTGTTTCCCATACACAGAACAATGTGTGGCTTAATCAAATTGCACCTCTTTGCTGTTTAAATTTGTACAAGAAGGACACCTACTGGTGTACCCTGGTATCGCACCCTACGTGCCTTTGTTTAGAGATGGGTGCAACGAAGCTGTTTCTCACGGTCAGATCCTTGGAGTAGATACGTCCGTAAGTATTGTACGCAATTATTGTTTGAGTTATTAGATGGAAACACTCGTGAAAATGTTTCTGTTATACTTTACTGTTATACGTTACGGTTGATTAAGAACACATTTAAACTCATTGCTCGCTAACTATGTAGCTCGTGGTTATCGTCCGATATGATTAGCATGTTGCTTGTGAATATAAACAGATGTTGATGAGATAGTAATTTGACATATGGTAATTTGATGTCTTTCTGTTTATTTTATAGTTTTACAAAAAAGAATGAGAGCAACAATGTAAAGAGTGACATAACATTGCATCGAAGAAACGTTCTGGAGCTTCATTCATTCCACATTCTTTCTAGTTATTATTTTTATCATTATATTTATATTGTTACATCACTATTGATTTTGTTTTACCAAAAAAGTTAAATACAAGAAACCCCCCACCCCCGTCCTGTCCTTCTCAGGACCAAAAGTCAAAGTTTCGGTGTCAACCACTTTATTTCATCCTAGACAAACCAGAAAGGGGGCTCAATGTTGTTGTTTTACCGTAGTAGGCTCTAGCTCTATTGATTTCAATATCTACCTAAAGTTACAGTATTTATATTATCAAATGTCATGCACCATGAGCCACAACTGCGACCATTATATTGTACTTTTGTTAGCCTTAAGCCTAGCTCAGCCATTATATTGTACTTTGGTTAGCCTTAAGCCTAGCTCAGCCATTATATTGTACTTTTGTTAGCCTTAAGCCTAGCTCAGCCATTATATTGTACTTTGGTTAGCCTTAAGCCTAGCTCAGCCATTATATTGTACTTTTGTTAGCCTTAAGCCTAGCTCAGCCATTATATTGTACTTTTGTTAGCCTTAAGCCTAGCTCAGTCATTATGCCATACCTCATCACTGAACACAAGAAAATCTATTGAGAACACCAAATCCATATTTCCTGTTATGTTGGTGAAAGTGATGCAAAAGTAATGTAAAATTAGTGTAATGCCTTACAAACCAAAGACAGTAATATTGTAATTACTTTGAAATGAAAGTAACAAGTAATAAATAATGCTACTCTTTTGAAGTAACTTGCCCAACATTGCTTGTTTTCTTTTTTGTTACCTCAAAAGAGTAATGCATTATTTATAACTTGTTACTTTCATGCCAAATAATGGACTCCATTGAGCGTGCCACACAGACTGGGCCACCACAGCTGGGTCGAGGGAGACTGGGATCAGTGGTTATGGACTCCCTTGAGCGTGCCACACAGACTGGGCCACCACAGCTGGGTCGAGGGAGACTGGGATCAGTGGTTGTGGACTCCCTTGAGCGTGCCACACAGACTGGGCCACCACAGCTGGGTCGCGGGAGACTGGGATCAGTGGTTGGTCAGCTGGGTCGAGGGAGACTGGGATCAGTGGTTGGTCAGCTGGGTCGAGGGGAACCTGGGATCAGTGGTTGGTCAGCTGGGTCGAGGGGAACCTGGGATCAGTGGTTGGTCAGCTGGGTCGAGGGGAACCTGGGATCAGTGGTTGGTCAGCTGGGTCGAGGGGACCTGGGATCAGTGGTTGGTCAGCTGGGTCGAGGGGAACCTGGGATCAGTGGTTGGTCAGCTGGGTCGAGGGGAACCTGGGATCAGTGTTTGGTCAGCTGGGTCGAGGGAGACTGGGATCAGTGGTTGGTCAGCTGGGTCGAGGGGAACCTGGGATCAGTGGTTGGTCAGCTGGGTCGAGGGAGACTGGGATCAGTGGTTGGTCAGCTGGGTCGAGGGGAATTTGGGATCAGTGGTTGGTCAGCTGGGTCGAGGGGAACCTGGGATCAGTGGTTCAGCTGGGTCGAGGGGAACCTGGGATCAGTGGTTGGTCAGCTGGGTCGAGGGGAACCTGGGATCAGTGGTTGGTCAGCTGGGTCGAGGGGGACCTGGGATCAGTGGTTGGTCAGCTGGGTCGAGGGGAACCTGGGATCAGTGGTTGGTCAGCTGGGTCGAGGGGAACCTGGGATCAGTGGTTGGTCAGCTGGGTCGAGGGAGACTGGGATCAGTGGTTGGTCAGCTGGGTCGAGGGAGACTGGGATCAGTGGTTGGTCAGGTGGCGTCCATGTTGTGCGTCACAATGACGTATTTCAAAGAGCCAGAGGACGCCCTTTTCTCCTTGCTGATGGGAGTTATTGGACCCTGTTTGCTCTCTGGTGTACTCCTGTTGTAAAGGGTACTCATTGTCCCTGGTAAGGGGGTAGTATTTTAACCTCTCGCATCCTGGGTTTATCAGATGGAAGTGCGTGAAAGGGCAATCAATAATGAACAATTGCAATCAAACTGTATGTGTAGATATTCCTTCTGTAATAAATGCTCTCTACCTGGCAAGCAAATAGGTTTGTATTGACACATTTGGATTAGTCTAAACTGTAACTAGAGGCCCTAAAATATGCATTCATGTTTTTAATGTATTGTTTGTTGGCACATTATTCAGTTCACATTGACAGATGATTATTTTGACGCCAAGCTGAAGGAAATTACCCCAAAACCCTAGAAGATAAAACTATAAGTTACATACTAATTGCTTGGAGTGTTTTTTCATGCCCTTCTTCATCTATTCTAATAAACATCGGCGACTGTACCACCTGACCGTGCAGAGGCACAGGTCCACCTTCCCACGCTCATTCTGTGGAAGATAAATACAACAACACAGCACAAGGTGCCACCTGCTGGCAAAGTGGAGCATTACGCTTAAGGGCAATTACTGTAAGTGATGCTGTGACGTCATGGATTGAAATATCAACACAAAACACATTATAAATTATGTGTCCTATATGTTCCCGGAAGTTTTAAGTTCTTCTGACGTGGACTTGCGATTGGAAAGAGAGAATCAAGATAGAAAATTGGACTTAACCGTTTGTAAAATGTTGATAATTATGTTGTTTAACATTTTGCCAATATGGGTCCATTTATGTTGTGTTATAACATGGTTTCTCAACGGGGGCGGCCCTCGGGGTCGTTCGCACAACCTAGGGGGGGCGTTGGGAACGGGATTTTCTTTTTCTTTTTTGGGGGGGGGGGATTTTAAATTTTCATGGCTTTCAAATCTTTTTGGTACAAAAATAGGCTACCTGAATGGTCTATGCTCAGTGTGGTGCAGCGCGGGTCGGTCCTGCACACGCCCGGACGCCCGGCACTCCATCGTCATGATCTCCATAGTAACGCTGATAAACATAACCCAAGGTCACAGGTTAACAGTCCAATAACCAACACAACACAATCAAACATGGGCGATAGCAAGAATAAAATAACTCATTTTGTTTCATAGCCCGTTTTCCTCCTTCCTCTTGCTGCTGTTCAGTTCCAGCTGCTCTGAGCGCAGTCTCCACGAAAAGACCGTTGCATTTCAAATACTAATTAGGCCTCTGCGCGCAATCTGTTTTGGCGGTGCCCGCGTTGCCCGGGCCGCGGTGCCCGCGTTGCGTGGGCCGCTGTCACGTGCCCGCGGTTCCATGGTTAAGGAATCATAACTAAAAACGTTAATACTATACAAAATAGTGTTTAATGGCTATCATGGGCACATGGTCCATTACAGTTGTTATTGATTCAAATGCCAAATTATTTTATCACTTGAACTATTAATACAAATATTATATACACACTACTAATGAAGACATCAGGCAAGTAAAGCAGTTTTCTTTTAGTTTTTATTGGGTTTAGACAATCAACGTTTAAAATCACCCAGGATACCTATTTAAAAAGCACAGTCAAGCCAAATGTGAAAGCTTTATAGTAACTAATACAATTATTATATATACACACACAATTGATTAAGACATCAGAAAAGTAACACCATTTTCTTTTAGTTTTTATTGGGTATATAGTGCCCAAACAACATTTAAAAACACCCACGTTACATATTTAAAAAGCAAAGTCAAGCCAAAAGTGACATCTATATAGTCACTAAGGAACAGGATCCCTTTTCCCACCCATATAAATTATCGTTAGCTTCTTGTGAAAACAACCATCTGAACCCATATTTCATTCCATGATGACAAAATAATAAACTTTTATTAAATTGCATACAGAAAAACAAGATATATCAAGTAATAATGACAATAAAAATAACTTCAACATTTAGCAAGAACACAAATCTTTGAATCAGCTTTTTAAGATTTTGTGGGATACAAAAATAAATTTGCTTTCGGATATACGCAATCACTTGTTATTGCCTGACACCATGATGCCGAACTCTTGGATGGTGATCTCTTTGTCAAGGTACTGCTGAAGATGCCGGTTTGTGATGTGCCCCATGCGCAGCGCATCATCAATTGAGAACTTCTGCCCTGATTTCCTGTCGTGAAGAACTGATGAGTCTCCTTGAGGGCCCTTGACTGAGATCTCCTCCCAGTCACACTCCTGGCCTTGCAGGTTGACAAACATCTTCCAGTCAATGAGACCCAGCCTGTAAGCCTCCTCTGGGCGCATCTCTTTCCCAGACTCCGGGTCAATGACGACAATAGACCTGCGCAGGTGGCTCTCTCTCTGCTCCTTTTTGACTCTCACGGCAGAAAGACTCTTCTGAAGCTTCTGTATCTCGTCCTCCTTTTGGCCTGTGACGGTTCTGAGGTCGGTCAGCTCCCTTTGTAGCGAATCCACCCTCAGTTCCAGGTTTTTGCCGTTCTCTGTGGGAGCAGACTCTGTGATAAATCGGGTCTCCTTGCTGGTGATCTGGATTTCGGAGCGGAGTTTGCGAATTTCGTTCTGCAGTCTGAGGTTTTCCTGCTGCAGAAGGCCGCTCTCATTGCGTATGTAATCGAGGTCCTTGGAGGACTTGGTGTTAGAGAACTCCATATCTGAGAGCTTGGAGTTAATGCTGGCCAACTCCAGATCCAATTCACGCTTCCTTCGTTTTTCGTCCTCTAAGGCCCTCTTCAGGTTCTCAATCTCATATTCAGCTTCCGGGTCTTTCTCAACTTGGACTTTTTCAGTGCGCACAACTCTTTCCTTCACATCAATTTTCTCTAGGGTGAGCTGCTTTTGGATGAGGATGTTCAGCTCCTTTTCTAGTAAAGTGCGCTTGTGCCTCTCTTCTTCCACCTGTAGTCTAAGCATGGAGTGCTCCTTCTCCTGTTGGGGGTCCGCTTGCAGAACCACCTTCTGTTTTACCGTCACCTTCTCGCGGTTCTCTTTGTCACGGATCTCAAGCTCACTGAGTTTGACTCTCAGCCGCTGAATCTCCAGTTCATACTCACGACGTGATCTCCGCTCACGCTCCAACTCTTCCAGCTGAAGGTCTAGGTCAGCCTTTTGCCTTTGTAGCTTCAACAACTCATCTCTAAGGGTCTCCTTCTGCCGTTGTTCGGTGTTGATGTTTTGCATAAAGGTGTTGCATTCCGCCTTCAGCAGAGGGTCCTCTTCCATTTTGACCACTTCCTCCTGCACAATCTTCTCTCTGACCTGAGACAGGTCAATCTTCCTCACTCGGATCTTGTCCTCTTGAGTAGAACGTTCTCTTTCAAGATCAAGTCGTTTCGTCTGTTCATCAGCAAGTTTTCTCTTGAGTGTCTCAATCTCCTCCTTGGTCTTAGGATCTTCTCTATACTGCAGCACTTCATTGACCACCTCTTTAGTTTGCACTTGGGGCTTGGTATCTTTCCACCTTTGAATCTCCTCATTAAGCTGCCGAATCTCCATCTCTGACTTCTCAGTTTGGTGTGTTTTATCCACAATTTCATTGCGGAGTTTCTCCAACTCTTGCTCTGTCTGTGGATCTGTTTTGTACTTAATAACTTCTTTAATGATCTCTTTGACTTCAACTTGAGGGCCTCTATTTCTAAGCATGGTGAGCTCATCTTGTAGAGATCGGAGATGGATTTCTGAATCTTTGTAGCGTCTCTGCTGCTCCACCATGTCAAGGCGAAGGCCGGCTACCTCATTCTCAGCTTTGGGATCAGGGCGGATAATCTCACGCACTTTTTCCTGAACGATAACCTTGGAGTTATCCTCCTCCAGGCTGGTAACTTTCCTCTGGAGGTCGGTCTTTTCTCGCAGTGAAGACCTTCGCCTTGTCTTTTCATCGTCATACTGCCTCCTTAGGTTCTCTACCTCCCTCTCTAAGGCAGGATCTTTCGTCACCTTTACTACTTCCTTAATGGAAATCTTCTCCTCCGCCATTGCCTTCTCCTTTTCCAGCCTTCTCAGCTTCTCCTGAAGGAATCGAAGCTCATCTTCCAGTTGTGTCCTGCCATCGGTTTCCTTCTGTTTTCTGTCAAGGAGGATGCGGTAATCACTCTCCAATTGGGGGTCATTTTGCACCTTGATCACTTCTTCCTCAGTGATGACCTCCTGTTCCTTGTCTTTCTCCTCTGCCAGGATTGTTACTCGCTTCTGGATTTCCACAAGATCGTTGTCTTTTATCATCTTCTGCCTTCTGAGCTCCTCCATCTCCTCACGCAGCTTGCGCACCTCCTCTTCCTGGCCACGATCTCGTTCAATGCGCAGGACTTCCTTAACGGTGTACTGCTGTGCTCCCTCCTTCACCTCCGTTTCAAGACCCCGCAGCTTGAGTTGAAAAACCTCTAGATCATTCTCCAGAACTCTCGTTGTCCGACGCTCCTCTGATAGTCTGTGCTGGACCTTGTGGACCTCTTCATCCAACTGGGGGTCAGGAACTTTCTTAATGTGCTCCCTCTTGACGATGGTGTCTTGAGGCTTCTGGCCCTCCAGGACATAGATGTCTGTCTGGATGGTCTCTATCTCTTTCTCCAGCTGTTCCCTCCTCTGCACCTCATCGTTCAGGAGTTTCCTGATTCTCCAAGACTCTTCGCCTGGTGGGGCAGACTGAATCGACTCGACATTTTTTCTCTGAATCATGGTGATATCAGGTTGCTGAATAGAAAGAAAAACAAGAGTCCAGTCCATTATGAAATAATAACATTGAATTTAACATTTTCTTCAACCATCAGTTTTCATTTTTCTCTCAAAAAAATAAAAATCAAAAGCACACTGTACCTGGTTGAGAAGGCTTTGGGTGAACTCCAGATTAACTTGCCTTTGCTTATTTATAGCATTGACCTCTGTGAACTTTGCTTCAATAGCAGACTCCTGTAAATAACAATGCAAAATCTGTTAATTCTGTGTGATTAAACTTGCTTGTATTTCTTAATTTTTTGTTTTTTGTAGATATTACAATAAAAAATACTCTGCCTCAAAATGACAAGTCATCAAAGCTTGAAGTAATGTCTCACCTCACTCTTGACCCTTTTTGCTGGTGAATCCAGTCTGCTCCTCTTGTATGTTTGAGGGACAAGTCCGTCCTCCAGGTCAAGGATGGACTTGAACTTCTCAGTTTCATTCTCATAGTCCTGAGAAGGGAAGAAGGATGATTATTAATCCATTGGGTGTCTTATGTAAATTGCATTGCAGTGTTATTTTTACTCACTGTGACAGCGTGCTGGTAAAGACGAGCATTCTTGGAGACATTGTTCAGGTCAGACTCCTTCCTTGCGATATCCGAGAGCAGATTCTACGAAAAGAAACGTGTACAACAACTTCAGAGACTGGCCCCCCTACATATTACAAATGCAATATGGAAATAAGTTCATCGCTCGACGCAAAAATGTGTGACTACTAAGGGCCAATGTTCCTACCCTCTGGTTTTTCAGCTTGGTCTCCACTTGTCCCACGTCATCAGTTTCGCGAGGCTCATAGTTTGGAACCCGCGAAAGCCACATGTTGAGGTTGTCGTAGTCGTTGCGGTAGTTATTGTACGCCATCTTGGCTCTCTGCAAACTCTGAGACCTGTAACAAATATTCAGATAAAAACCTTTAGATTGCATATATACTGTACTAATGTTAAACATTTTGGAAATCGTCGTCACTGGCAATTTTATGATTAATAATGTAAATGTTGTAATGATTTGAATGAGGCATGGTCTTCTGACCTGGTGTCGGTCTGTCTCTGGAGGTTGTCAAAGCGCTTATTGAGCCTCTGGACCTCCGTTTCCTGCCTCTCGATGTCTGGACAATGCTCCTGCAGCTTGGTGGCCATGGTGTTGCAGCTGCCTTTGGCCTCACGGAGGTTCAGCTCCGTCTCAGCCAGCATGGACCTCTTGGCTCTGAGTTCTGATCCAATATCCTGTCAATGAAAGCAAAACAGAAATCAATCCACTAAAATTGTATTAACATCTCTACCCCTATCACCACAGGCAACGCGGCTTATTATATTAACTGTTCATAAAATATAATGTTTTGCCTATTATTTACTTCTGAATAAAGAAATGTTTAATGTAGTATATATTTTCTCCCTCTAGTGGACAAAATTTGTAATAGTAGTATATAATAATCCTAGGGGGAACACTGGAACCTTTTATACGTATTTACTTTAACTGTTCGCACCACAACTAATTACAAAAAATACCATCCTTTCTGAAACGCTATGGCTACTCTACAGTGCTACTCTGTGGTTTAGTGGCCAGTGGTTTAGTTTGAACTGTCTTACTGCAAGTTCGCGCTGGGTTTTCTCCAGTGAGGTGATGTCAGATGGGGCCACTGCTTCTCTGGCCAGTTGGTTCTCATAGGTGGACAGCAGTGCCTTCCCGTTCTGAAGAGAGTTTTCCAGCTGGTTTGATTTCTTCAATCTGGACGAAAAAAATATATCCATCAATTTCTTAATTTAAAAGGGAAGGCCTTAAACTGCCTTTAAAAGCGTTTAGAAGCGACCGCCTCAAAACATTATCTGCGTGAGTTATCCTGCAGGTTGGTTGCGTACTTCTCCTCGGAGCACTTCAGGAGCAGCTCGACCTTGTTGTACTTGTTGTTGGCGTCGGTGACCTTGGTGTGGAGCTGTGGGGCACTGCTGCATTTAGGGTTGGAGGCCAGGAAGCTCTCCGCCTGCTGCACCTTGGAGCGCTTCTCCGGTTCGATCAGACTGACGGCAGCAGCAATATCCTGTTAGGAAACAATGTACAGACACGCACACACACAATGAATATCTTTATTTAGACTTGGACAGGTCATTCAACTCATAATAAAAAAGTAATGGTGATAAAAGATGTAAGAGCATCTTTGAGGGATACCTTCATGTCCTGCAGGCGATCGGCGCTGTCTTGGAGGGGTCGGGTCTGCTCCAGGGGGGGCCGTACGCGCGTGTAAATGGCCTTCTCCTGCTTGTCCAGGTCACTGATCTCCTTATCAAGACCGGCCATGAGCTGCCGGCACTGCTGCTCCTGCTTGTCTGTGCACGTACACACACGCACACGCACACACACACACAATGGGGACATAGTGAGTCCATGTAAAGTGAGAAGGTGCAGTGTATTACAATCCTATTCAAATGATCTACTGCTATTAATCATAATGACCATCTTTTAACACACAGACACACACACACGTATCCTACCTGTTCCACTACCACTCTCCAGCTTCAACTCGTCCAGCCGTTTGCTCAGAGTTACTCGGCTCGTGGCCATCTTCTGCTTGATTGAGTTCTGCTGGCTGTTCAGGCTGAAAGCACAGAACGGGATTGAAATGAACATCAGGGTTTCCCACAGCACTTTACAGCTCAGGTGCCTGAGCAACCAACGCCTGCCGCCTTAACTACGACCAAGAAATAAACTTTTAAATATTATACAAAAGTATAAAATAATCTAAACTGCATTCACTCTCTGTGTATAGATCAGAATGCAGGGCAACAGTCGGATAGCCTGCATGAGAATAAGCATCAATGGTTTTATGTTATCCCACAGGGCCATGAGATTTCAGTTCAGTCGTACAAATAAGCGTAATGAGATGAACTCTGCGAGGTTCACATTCAATAGGATTTAAGAAACGTAAAGAAGCTGGTTGCTGTGTGCGTCAGACGCCCCAGAATGCACCACCCACCCGTCGGAGATGGTGACGGCCTCGGGGTCGGTGGGGGGGATGATGAAGCACACCCCGGGGGCCGTGACCTTGTGCCCTGCGGCGTCCTTCACATCCCACTTGGCGCCGTTGTTCCGGAGGAGGTTGTACCGCTCCCCACGCACAATCTGGCCCTGTGGAGGTCCAACCCGACCACAAAAGGTTACCCTCAGAGAGCAGAAACAACCTCACAGCGCCACTGTTATTGGGTAGCTTCTGAATCCCATGCAGGTGCGTTTTTGAAACACTAAGGCTAAAGATAACTCAAACAAATACTATGTGTTGCACTAAAACCCCCATTTTAACACATTTCACTTGATAGAAGGAATAATAGCATTGAGCAATTGTACCAGTTCATCAGACCCCTGCGTACCCCTAACTAATGCTTCCCCAGTCCCCACACAACCATTCCTACTCTCTGTGTAGGTATTGTGTCTGGATGAGTCATGGCTGAGGGCTGAGATAGCACAATTTTCGGTTCACGCACGGTGACCATTATGTGACACTTTGGTGCACAAGCGCGGGCAATCGTTTCAATTGTATCAGTGGTTTATGTGTTTATTCACGACTCCTGTGTGCAACACCTTCTTAACTGTGAGATTGGCCCGTGCTGAGGCTTGGTATTTAACTCACAAGCGTATTCCTCTTGATCATGTTCTAATCTTACAAAGGGGGTTGGACCAAAAGAAGCGTAGTTTGTACTTTTTTGGTTTTTTATTGCATCTCTTTTGCAACTTCATACCTCATCCGCGTCGAACTCGCACAGGGCTTCGACCGGGAGCTGTTTCTGGGGGGCCTCCCGGCGGTACTTCAGGGGCAGCACCTGCAGACTGTGCTTCTGGAGGGCTTTCACCCGCTCGTCAAAGTGGTCCATGGCCTTGGCCTGATCCTACACAAAACAGGAGACAACTGTGTTTACAAATCATATCTACCTATTATCCCAAAGTCAACGGCGTCGGCTTTTGTGTGATGAATATCACCGAGGAGTGTGACACATGCAGTCTTTCCCTGCAATGTTGAGGAACACTTCCTTCATTGGGTCATGTGTGATTGGGAACAGTGTCTGTATTCAGGGAAAAGTGCCCCAACCATTCTCCTGCTCAAGACCTTGTGGCACCTCTTGATTACTGCAGGTACACTGTGATGAAAGCAGTAACATTGCCGGGATAGGCATGTGAAGCTGCTGATGATGTTCTTTAATCCTCCATGTTTATCTTAACTTCTTTTTTGTTGCAAACTAGCTAATTTTTTCAAGAATGGCTCAAAAAGAGACAGTGTGGTCAGACGGTTGTCAGATTGACAGTATCCGATATAAGGGATCTCTTCAGTCCGTGCCATCCGCAGTCCATACGTGTTGCATTATCTGTGGGCTGTCTCTTCGCCCATCTATTCCGGCATTGGTATGCCCTGTGTGACGGGCGCGAGACTGGAAGGTTCCAGAACGTAGCTGCATGTGAATACGGAAATAACTAGCGGTCCCTATGTGTGGAAGAGCCTCTGGACATGACACAAACGGTACACTCACATCCAGTTCCCGGATGAGTCCGTCCATCTGGTACATGTCTTTGAAGTCTGGGCTGTATTTCTGGTTGATTTCGGTCTCCATTCTTTTCAGCAGGTCCTGAGTGTCGCGGGCCTCTTTGTTATACTATAAACAACAAGCAAACACAGATAAGTGATACTGGATCAACAATACCTACTAACTACTACTACCTACTAACACTCCCCTCTGACAAGAGGCTGATGTCTACCAACACCTACTGCTACTAATACTAATACCTACTATCAAACCCCAAGACCATTACTGAACCTGAGGAAATTATCTTTATTTTAAATCACAAAACTACCATGATTAATTCCTTTGATCTGAAAACGTACCTGAAGTAACACATTCTGATTCTGATTCTACAGATTCCATGTTACCGTTTCCACAGAATATAAAGAACGTTGCATCAATACCATCCTGGACTTATTTATGTTAGTATTCTCAATGAATCAATCATTGTCTCATGTGCTCCTCCTTTATGGTCCTTGTCTCTACAAACACATGTTGGTATTACCTCATAACATCAACATAAAATAAAGTTGACATGAATGGCTTCAAGTATTGTACTGCCTTATGCATCCAAAATTAAACAAGAACCAGGAATCTCAAAATAGAATAATCTATTAGTGCATGTTATTATAACCCCCTCCTTGGTTGAGTGTCCACAACATAGCATTAGGTTGAGGTATTCACATACCTTGTGGTACTCATCCATGTGTTTCAGGTGGTTTTCCTCACAGATGAGAAGGTTAAGGTACTCCTTCCAGTCGGCATGTACTGCTTCCATGTGGGCCTGAGGGAACACCACAGATACCTTGAGCTGTGTGCCATGTGGGGGACTGAACGTGGGCTGGAACACAGCGCTGCCCCTGTGTGTAGCCACTAGATCAAACAGTAAATAAGATCAAACAGTAGTACACTATACCTCGATGACATTCTTGCCAGGGTGCCCGGAGGCCAACAGAGTCTCCCCATCGTCGTTGAGCTTGGTAATGGTGGCCTCCTTGGACTCGAGGCACTTACTGATGAAGTTCTGTAACATGGGAGGAATTAGCCTTGTGAAGCCGAAGCTAGCAAAACATGAGGCATGCAACCCACATTGAACTTCCTCCCTGATTTTTCTTTGGTATGAATAGTAAAATAGAATAGTATTCATAGAAATAAATCATCTTAAAGTTCAAAATACAAGATTTGTTTTTTAAACAAAGTGTGTCGACACTAATAAGAAGGCTAAAATGCTATTCTAGAATCTTGAATCTAGAATATTCTAAGATTCTTCAGCTGAGCGAACCATTCTGGTTGATATGCACGTACCTGGTTGATATGATCAAAATAATACACATGACTTTCTACCTCGTAGCCTATCAGAAAACATGCTGGACGGGCTTAAAGGTAGTATCATCGATGTTGGGTGACGTCACTGTTGGTATTTGAAGCAAGAGCCCAAACAAACGGAGCAGGCTCGCCGCTCCCTACCGTGTTTCGTGCATCCAGTATAAAACGATCATAAACACAGCGCAAAACTCAACAACACCCACCCTCTGTCGGTGATTGGTTGGAATACTATTTATTTCGGTTTTGCCACACAAACAAATGGTAGTACCAGTTGTTTGTGTGTACGATCTCGGGGCATAGGCTGCCTAAAGAGACATGTTTTTTCTGACGGCCTGCTTATGGGGTGGCCAGCTAGCGGATTGTGTGGAAAGATCAGATGAATGTGATAATCATGTTTCGGCCTAGGATCGCTGATACAACCTTGAAGAGAGAACAGGGAGAACAAGCAGCTGAGGAGCAGAGCTGTTTGTTTTCAATGTTTAGACTAGCCTAGCTTGATATAGCAAAACTTGCATTTTATATCGTTTTTTTGCATTGCTTTAATATGAAGGGAATAAAAGAATATATATAGGAATTTACATATTTAGTTTACATATCAGCTATAGGATGCCACACAGTTATTATCCCATTACTGAAGAATCCCAACACTTTTGTGGATAGGAGAAGTTGGCTGTCTGTGTTCCTTTTCATCAGATTGGCTTAAAAGGTGTGAGATGTCGCTGTCGTATCAGCAGATCTGAATAAAAACGGGTCTTCCAGGACATGTTGCTACAGCATTGGTAGGGGCAAAATATTAGCCTGGAGCTACATTGATCCTGAAAGTATCACATAGCAAAGCGTTGCATAGCTTTTTCAACTGCCATTTCACATTCTGTGACACATCAGTGGCATTTCGAGAGCAACACGAGCAAGTGCTTGGTTCAGCACACAGTGTTCAGAAATGTTCGAATTTTAGTGTGCTAATTCTTTACGTAATTATAATGTTAGATTTCTGTTTCCAACTCCTCTACCCTTTCCTCCAAACGTTTGTTGTTAATTTGGCTCGTTGATTATCCACGAGGGCTGGCACAAATACATATTGCCAAGCTCCGGATAATCGTTACGGTATTATTAACTAATATTTGAATGTTTGGAGTAAAAACAAATGAAATTCATAGGCTAGTGCTTATCTTCCCATGCCTTATCTGAGCTGTCGGATTTTACCAACTGATCATTGTTCCTTTTCATTTCTAGTGTTTTAAAAAAAAGCGCAGGACTAGTGCTATTCACACAAGCACTATCGAAGGGGACGTATTTATTGGCATTGTTGAACATTGAAATAGCTGCTGAAATACGTTAATTATTAAAACCCTTTAATAACAAACTATATAAACGAGGGGACCTCCATCTCCCCAGGCCGGCCAGTCATCATTAACGAGCGTGTCTGTTCTACAACCTCTCAACAATAATGAATGGCTGCGCAATTGCAAAAGCCTTTGACTGCTTAATACCAAACCTAAATAGCAAGAACAACATAAGGGCTTTTCTAAGTGCCATTTCAGCACAGTTATCCTACCGGGAAGAATTTTGTTGGAACATGAAATCCGAACACAGATCTGGCTACAGAGTTCCAATTCAAGTGTGGACATTATACCTGGGTTTTGATCTAGGGCATCTGACCGAACAAGTCACCTTAAAAGGCCAAGTGTGGTTGACATGCTCATTTTCTTAAACCGTGGTCTGTAACCTCAAACAGTGAGTTGATAGGGAAAGTGGAGCATGCCTTCTAAAGTCTACACGTGGGTTGATGGGGCCGGATGTGATACAATTATCTTTGTTTTAACATGTCCTATTCTGTAGATATGCTCTTTATTTGCATGGTACTCATTGTACCATTCCTTCAGTTATACCCGTCCAACCTGTCAAACCCTTGTGTTGTAAGAGCACAGTTGTAGTAAGAGCATAGTTGTTAGTTTGATGTCATAGTTTGATAGTTGATGCGCGGGCCTGTACCTCGTACTGCCTCTGGCGGGCAGGGTAGTCCAGGTTGGTGTCGCTCCAGTCGTAGTTGATCCTCTCCTCGGCCTGCTGATCCATCCAGTACAGCTCGTTGGTGCAGCGTTGCATATAGTCCCGCAGGCTCAGCAGGTGGCGCTGGCGAGCGCTAGAGTTGGTCTATACCGTTAAGAGACACAATACATCATCCGCTGCGCCTTCTTTCGTCAGAATTCAACTAAAGCTTTGTTAGCGAGTAAACAGAGATATTGTGAGTGTGCTCGTAATTGTTAATGTTTACACAATGTTGTACAAGCGTGCAAATAATTGTCTGTACAAAGAGACCCTCGAGCGATGGTGTCAAATAGAGAAAAACATCCAAAAAAGGACGACAGGCCGGTTTGTTGAGTGCTGGGAAGGGTGACGATAGCTTTGGGGCTAACGTGCAATTTCTACATGTAATCAGAACCGTCATATGGGCTGTGCGAAGTGTGTGACCGCACAGGGCCTCACACCTCTAGGGCCTCAAGCCTGGCCTGCAATCCTGCAGACGTGTCATGTTTTTATATAATTATTTAAAGAATGTTCTTGACCCAGCATGATTCATATTGGAAAAAAATTGAACCAATGATTCAGGTTTTTTTCCTTTTCATCATTGCATTGTTACATAGTGACGGCCACAAAACTATGTGTCTGGTGAGTACTTCTCATTTGTTTGAGTTACAGTACAGTGCACAGTATTGTTTTAATGCTAGGTGTATTTTTGCGATTCTTGCTGTTTATCACATATCACATATTTCAGTTGTTGCTTTCCATGTTCCTTTGCATGCCTACTATGTAGTTGTTGCTTTTGCATGCCTACTATGTGGTAGTTCATTGCCATGTCTTTTTCTATGCCTACTGTGTAGTTGTTACATGCCATGTTGCACCCCCCCCGTCCCCTTTCCCCCCGCAACCTGCGCCCGGCATGTGATGAATGCTATAATTACCAGGAGCTTGTTGTATTTAGTCTGCAGACCACTGACGTATTCCTAGAAAGAAGAGCACAAGTATGAAAAAAGACATACGTTTGTTTGTCTTTTTGACATTGTGTGTGTGCAGTCCATCACATCATTCATCGTGAGCTTGTGGAATCCTGACCTTGTCCTCGTTGTCAGAGATGTGTGGTGCCAAAGCCTCCACCTCGCTGTGAAGGATGTTGTGATCCTCCACCTCATTCTCCACCGTCGGCAGGTCCTGGCCAAATCCTTTGTTGGCCAGGTTGTCCTACAGGCAGAAACCAGGATATACGTTTGCTCTTGTTCGGATGAAGCACTGCCGGTTCAGTCTAGTGGGATTCAAGTTTTCCAGGAAAAGACCTTTGATTGTCTCCAAAGTAATTAGCTTGTGTGAATACCGTTTTCTCATCAATGATCTTCCCCCAGTTGATGCTTGGCCTGGCGTCGGAGCGAGTCAGATGGTAGATGTGGTCATGGTCCTCTTTGAGCTTCATCACCCTCTCACGCAGCTGTTTCATACTGGGACAGACGTAGGCGTACAAATACTTTAGACAGTTCATTCAGTAGAAAAGGCTAGGGATGAGGAGTACTGATATCAGACATACATCACAACATAGATTATTAGTACTAGAGAGGGCATCTATGATACAAAAATCGAATACCAAGTGTCACATCACCTAAGGGCCCCTTCACATGAATTAAAAGTACATACAGCTATTTTGCAGTAAGCCTATTGGACAATACATATATGAACCATGTGAACCAACTTTGGATACCTAATGTAATTGTAATCCCCCTTCTAGACCGTGCATGCAAGCGTCGCATCGTGTCTTATTGCCTTAGGCGTAAGGGAACGGCAGGTTAGTAGTTGTTGTTGTGTATTGCAGGGGGAAAAAATATGCTCCTTGTTAAAAAATATCTTCACTAGTAGTTGCATTCCTGCAAACAATGACATTGTAGGCCGGCTAAGGCGTAGGGTGTAGGTTGGGGTCACTATCCCGAAGTGGGGATAACGTGGCACACCCGTATCATAAGGCGTAGGGTGTAGGTTGGGGTCACGATCCCACTGTGGGAATAACGTGGCACACCCGTATCACACACAATGAAATAACTGTTGTTATATCCCTCTGCAGACTATCAACCTCACATTGTGATTCATGGACAGGGTGCGGTTGATGGTTGAGGTAGAAAATCAGTGAGTTGCACGATCCCAGACTGTGTTTATGAAGGACATTTTAAAGAAAGGCAACATTTGGAGGACAAATGGTGCTGCGTTGGAGGATCAGCTGAGTTTGGTTTGATTGTACAATAAGTACAATAAGTGGTCAGTTAAGTGGTAGGCACCAGTTCACCTGAAGGGGGCGCAAAAGCACACATAAACAGAATCTTCTCTTAAACCAGTGTCTTTGTGTGTGTGTTTGTGTGCGTGTGTCTTTGGGAGTAAAGATAAGCCCAGTGCTGAAGAACTGCTACCCCCTGTCGGAGGAGTAGCAGCGTCTGGGAGCTGTTACACAGCCCCGGGAATTTATTGAAAAGGGGGCCGCTGTAATCGGTGGTGCGTGTGTCCTGGGAATACCTTTCATCACTGCTAGCCGTCCTACGTTCAGTTTGAACTTACTCCTTGTCGATCATCTCCGCCTGTGGATGCTGGAGGCGTTTGGTGTTGACGGCATCGTCATCCAGGCCGTTGAGCAGCTCCAGGGAGTTCAGGATCCGCTTGTTGGTATCATCTTGATAAAGAGGCTGCTTTCCCTCATTTATCTTACTCACATCCTGTCGGCGAGAAGAAGAGGAGAACAACACTATTTAAACAAACCCGTTAAGTTGAATCATGCTCCTCTGCTTAGAAAGGAGTCCGACGAGGGGGCTCAGCCCACCAGGTGTCCCCCTAGGGAGTCCGACGAGGGGGCTCAGCCCACCGGGCGTCCCCCTAGGGAGTCCGACGAGGGGGCTCAGCCCACCGGGCGTCCCCCTAGGGAGTCCGACGAGGGGGCTCAGCCCACCGGGCGTCCCCCTAGGGAGTCCGACGAGGGGGCTCAGCCCACTGGGCGTCCCCCTAGGGAGTCCGACGAGGGGGCTCAGCCCACCGGGCGTCCCCCTAGGGAGTCCGACGAGGGGGCTCAGCCCACCGGGCGTCCCCCTTGGGAGTCCGACGAGGGGGCTCAGCCCACCGGGCGTCCCCCTAGGGAGTCCGACGAGGGGGCTCAGCCCACCGGGCGTCCCCCTAGGGAGTGGGTCCTGGCATGACCAAGGGGAGGAGACCGATGAGGGGAGACCCAGAACTTGGTGGAGAGGTGATTTCTCAACACTGGCCTGGAATGCCTCGGGACCCCCCCATCAGAGTTGAACCCCCCCCCCCCCGGATAAGGGGTTTGACGATGAGGAGGAAGAATCATGTTTGACTGAACCTAAAACTTGCATTTTATTAAATGAAGAAAGAATACACATACGAAGGCTCTCATCATCTTTAATGTAGCTTCAACCGTTATGTGAGAGGTATTATTGGTGTGTACCTTATTGAGGTTCTGCTCAGTCTCATAGATGTTCTTCTCCACTTTATCAGCATTCTTCTGGAGCTTCTCTATCAGAGCTGCGAGCTCTGTAGACGGAGCCGTCCTGTAGGGAAATTGTAGAAAGAAATAAGGATGGTTGATTAAAAATTGTTAGAATAAAGTTGATTGAAGACCACATAACTGAAGGTTTTGTGGTCGTTTCTTTACCCATAAAAATTTAAAAGTGCAAAAATCTGAACTCTAACAAGAATGTGAGTGAGCTCCACAGTTGAAATAATGGGAATGTGCTTACTAATTGAAACCAAGCATTGGCTCAAAGAACAACAACAATAATTCAAGCAAAGTTTTTGATGCTCCAGGGTTTTTATACATCTGCTCTGTGTTTCTGTGCTGCTGAGTATTGTTCATTATGTGAGTCAAAGGTAACGTGAGTAAATATATATTTATTTTTTACACCATCCCCGGCAGAAACCTGTTTACAGCCTGCAGCTCATCTAACTGCATCAGCCCTCCTGGCACAACTTTTGGATTTTTTACATTTTATCTTGTGTTATAGAACTGAAGAAAATACAAACACATTACAAATGCAACTGCCAGAATAACTAGTTTCAAAAAGTCATCCATAGAGCCTTACACCTACAGCTTAGATATGGGCAGGACTAAGCAAGAGACATACAGGTTTCTGTTTCTCTCCTACGGCATGGAGGATACGTCATACAGCTTCAAGCATTAGCAATATGTTGTGCATGTAAATTAAAACTAAATGCAAAATAAGTAGCTACATGTTGGCCTAATTTACTCGCAAGCAACCAGGTTTGTTTTGCAGTTCAAAGTTGTGCAACATTGTTGAGAAGTGGGAGCCATTTTCTGGTTTGAGCCCACACACCGATGTGGGTTTATGGACCAACATTGTTGAGAAGTGGGAGCCATTTTCTGGTTTGAGCCCACACACCGATGTGGGTTTATGGACCAAACTTGCTCTTTACAGGAACAAGTTCAAACAAGCACAATAGATGGGTGGAAGGTGTTGTTAAACTCTAATCGCTTGAGGGTTTAGTCTGATTTCTCTTTATCGCTCTGCATATTTGAAAATGGACAATTAATTAGGATAAACAAAAAGAGGTAATGCTGCCTCCGTGTGTGCTTTCACATTGCATCCCAGAATTCCGGAAGCAATAAAGATAAACCATTAGTAATCCCCGGAGGGAAATCCAGGAGTCAGAGCAGCAGCAGCCGTGGAAATGAAATGGGGAGAGCTGCAGGTCAGAGTAGGAGTGTAGAATCAAACCAAGATAACAGGAATACAGTCATAAGAATATGAATAAAGATACAGCACTGAGCAGCTGGTTCTAGATAACTGGCCTGTATCTCTGAATCAGAGGCCTGACACGTACGACGACAGCGTCGGCGTCAGAATAACGTACATTTCGTTGAGCGATTGTTGCTTTTAACAATATTGGCAAGTGTATTATTGAGTATTGAGGTGCTTTTTGATGTGCATCGTATACATGTTGATGTGTAACGTTACAGTAGCAGTTTCATGCAAGCCACATGTTTTGAGCGATCAGAACTACGTGCTAGAAGAAATTGAAGAGAAGTAGGTAGAAGTTTGAGGCAGAAAGGTGTTGGACTCCCAAAAGGATTCTGTTTCATCTTCAGAGATTTCTAAATCCCCTAGTTTAAATGCAACACCAGGTTCAATCCTGAACCAAATCTGTTTTAATGCAACTCTAGGTTTAATCCTTAACCACAAACAATACAACATCAACTATAATCCTGGAGCAAATCTATTTTAATGCAGCACTTTCTTTGATCTTGAACCACAGACACATAACATCAACCCCAAACCACATCTAATGAGGTAACGAATGAGGTTACACAATGGGGATTGAGCCTACGGTTCACTGATGAAAGCATGCATTATGTATTATGAATGTATTATGAATGTTCCTGGGTGTCGGTGGCGTCATTCATTCAAATGACGTGTTTTCCCTCAGCCAGCAGTGGTTGTTCTGCCGGGGAGGGCGCAGCATCAGCAACAGACCTGCTCTTCAACCCGCTTGTGCGTGCAGCGACACCCTTTATATTTACACCTACCCCCTTTCGAGCATGTACAGTTTTTTTTTAATTTTACTTCTTTTGTGGGGTTTTTTGTTGTCTCTTTTATTTTTTATTTCATCTATTAATAATCAATTGATAATCATTGATTGATTAATAATCATGTTTTTTTTATTGCTTACATGTTAGAAATCAATCAATCAATCAATCAATCAAACGATTCAAACCACAGGTGCTGCCAAAGAGAGGCAAACGCAGGTCTTCGAGATCTACTCCGATGCAACGTCAACTCTAATGCTGAACAACATCTTTGGAATCCCAATAGTAATAGTAGTTCTATACTTTGAAGTTCCACCGACCTGGTGGTAGTCATATGTGTTGATTGTAAGGTGGAGCTGCATTACTAAGATTCCATGGCCTTGATGAGTCTAAAGGTGGCTCACACCCACCGGAAACCATTAGATTACACTCCAAACAAGCTTTTTAGTTTCTACATCTCTCATGCTCTACTGCTTTTTCCTGATATGACAACAAGTCTCCAATCTAAGGAATCATTGTTGCTAAATGACTAAAGTTTACTCGAGTTTGACAAAAGGCCTTCAGCTTTAGATAAAGGCGTCTACTTATCTGAATACCCATCGAGTAGAGTTTAATCCTCCAAGAGAAGGAATGAATGACAGTGGATCTCCATGTACACACATAGACCACCTACCTTCTCAAAATATTGTTATACTTGACAAAGAATACAGTCTTTGCACTTAAAATAAAACAAAGTAAAGCTCAAAAGTTGGTTGGGGTTGGGCCGTGGGAGAGGTTGCAGTCAACTATGTCAATTCCTTGCGAAACTTATCAAACCAGTTACCACTACACTCCTTCAATGCAAAACATTAGACCGCACCCACTGGTTCACTTGAAGAATTGGCTTTGCATTCGCTTTTACATGCAGTCATTTCAGTAAATTCGTGCACTAACGTACAGTGGCCTATATGGCGCAACATCGTACACTTTTACATGCAAAGTCATTGATTACCGTACGTGTCAACAATCGCACGTTTTATATAATTTCTAAAAACATGTAGAAAAACTTTAAAAATGAAAACTCACGTCTGATTCGGCTGCGTGATCACAACGCTGGTTTTCGACTTTCGACTTTTGAACATCGTGACAGCTCGTTCCTTCCGAGTTCACCTATCGATGGCTTCGAGAGGGCAGGACAATCCCGTCAGAACGGTCGAGCTTCGTGTGACTTCTTGCTGTTGTACGTCCGTATAGGTTGTCCTCCTCACGCATATGCTCCAAAAAGACACCAAACGAACTGACTAAGTAAGCGACAGCAGCCTACCTCCCTCCTGTCAACCCAACGATACTTTGCGAGTGAGATCCGGCAGAACACCCTACTGCGGTGACGTTTACACCTGCTTTATTAACTTTGTTACCTGCTCTTCAAGTGGAGGTGGGACCAAGTACCGGTCTGTGGCCTCACCTGTCACCAGTCGACGACGTGTGGGTGTGTCTGACAGCATAGCCTCTTGTCCCTGTCATACACACCTCCCTTTTTCTTTAGTCGATCAGGCAACAGTTTATTTATTTATTTATTAATGCTTGATTTGATAGGGAAAAATACAATCTTCATTGTATTTGTTCTCTGCTCTCATACTAACAGCAGCTATGATGCAACTACCATAGTGTTTATAAGGAATTCTAATTGGCAACGCCCGTCCCCAAGGCTTTTGTGAAAATAAGAGATTAAAACAGTGAGGTAAGGTTGTAATGCAGCAGGAAAGTGTACAGTTTCCAGCTGGATCGGCTCCAGCTCTTTGGTTTCCCTGTTTTTACAGAAAGGTATAGGAGCCTTTTGTGTAAATAAAGAATTCTTACATTTAAACGCAAACTGTACACAAGTATGTATACTATGTTTGGGTCTGTGAAACGCTGAGCCCGATGTGACAGCGTGTATGTAATTGAACATTAAGGAAACGTAGCCTACAATAAAACGAACACACCCTCAGTGACATGGAGAGGTGGGTCTGTTCAGGGACACTGGTGGAGCCAGTCAGACATGTCTGTTTAAGATTATGTGTGTGTGTGTGTGTGTGTGTGTGTGTGTGTGTGTGTGTGTGTGTGTGTGTGTGTGTGTGTGTGTGTGTGTGTGTGTGTGTGTGTGTGTGTGTGTGTGTGTGTGTGTGTGTGTGTGTGTGTGTGTGTGTGTGTCAATGTTTGACCAGAAAACGTATGAAATACATAACATTGTAGTAACACAATACTTCCACACTAATTCCATTCTTTAATTCTGGCATTAGGATAAAAACTTGGAACGATAGTGACCGAGTCTTTCCTAATATGCAGCTCAAGCTTCAGTGTGATGAATGAAACAGGGATCAGAAATCTTGAGTATGTCTGTCACAAATGTCCCCGGAACGAATTTGACCTCCCCATAACTTAAACTGTATGACACAAAGACACTAAGCACTCCAAGGTGCACGGATCGCACCAAGATGGTATCAGAAGAGGTGGGTGTGTTCTCTGAGGAAAGCAAACCCCACCCCAGGGAGTAGGATAGACCCTATGCGTGCAGACATGGAGACGACACCCTGGGCTTTAACGACAAGGACCTGAACTTGGATGTGTCAGCCGGCGCAGTGAGATGTAGAGTGGTGGGATTTTTGCTCCCTTAGGATAAAAGAACACCAGGCGACATGTTTCAACTCTCGAGATTATTCTCCAGCGCTATCACCAATTCCTTTCAATCTTCACACAGAACAAATGAGATGAATAAATCATTTATTATACACAACCGAACATCTACAAAATAGAATTCATGAACATGAAATGTATAATTCATAAAATTTAATTAAATAAAAACATTTTAAATAAAAGATCAACTCCAATGAAATATTAAGAAAAACTGTAGGCTTAATAATTACTAACAAAAAACATGTATGCCCTCAGTCAAGGTTAAAAAATGTTTTTTAAATAAAACAACTAGTGACTTGCCAAACATTGAATAACTTTAATAATCTTCTGTAGACCTCCGTTTATCCCCTTATTTGTAGGCAGGGGGTCGGAGGCAGAGTGTAATCTATGAACATCTGCACCTCGGGAAAAACTAATAAAAAATGAAAGGGTTAATAAAGACACCTGTGTTATTTGAGGAGAGACGCGTTCCTTTTTTACCAGGTGAGGCTATGTGAGAGTAGAAGAGAGACAGGAAGGCAGGGTGTTGCATGTACAACATTGTGCAGCATTGTAGTGCGTTGTCACGACCCTTCACCCCATCAGCCCTGGCTTCACCTGATGATAGTGCTGTCGTCAATAGAGGCACTCAATCATTAACCCCACACCAAGCCCACCTTCAAAGATACCAAAAGATCACTTTACCACTTACTTAGTTGTGTTCTATTTGGGCCTTTTTTGGGTTTTTAAAAACTTTACCTTTTTATTATACGTATATAAACTTATAAGCTTGAGTACAGTAGTAGTAGTTGGGGAGCTCAACTGGAGCATAAAGTATAGGTAAAGTATACAGTAAACAAACAGGAAAACGCACTCATAGGGTGTGGGCCTGCGAGATCTTGTGTCCCTTGAATGGAATGCCTCAATGGCTTCGACTGGCACAACCACATTCTGATGATGATCACTAAGATTCAGCCAGCACTGAATGCCATCAGGTTCTGACTATCTTCTATCATTACTTTAAAAGCAGAGAGCCAATTACATACAAAACTTTACAGATCATCTGGGAACAATCTTTTATTTTACATTATGTGGTTGGGTGTGTGGGTGTGTGGGTGTGTATGTGCATGTGTCTGTGTGGGTGCGTGCGTCTGTGTACGTGTGTGCGTGTGCATGTACTTGTGTATGTGTGTGTGTGTGACTATGGAGTGACAGCTGTGTGTCGGTTACGGGTGTCTACTCCCCTTACAGAATGCAGTTGAAGGAGTTGGTATCCTCTATTGTCAACGCTACAGCCATGCATTCCCTGCAGAGGTGGAGCCCTGAGGTGTGCCTGTCATGCTGCCCTGATACCTGACGGCCCTGTCCAGTGGCATTTAATATGGGATGGTTACCACAGGTTCTTCCATACCGATGAAGGCCATACTGAGTACTATATACTTTACTATGGGATGGTTACCACAGGTTCTTCCATACCGATGAAGGCCATACTGAGTACTATATACTTTACTATGGGATGGTTACCACAGGTTCTTCCATACCGATGAAGGCCATACTGAGTACTATATACTTTACTATGGGATGGTTACCACAGGTTCTTCCATACCGATGAAGGCCATACTGAGTACTATATACTTTACTATGGGATGGTTACCACAGGTTCTTCCATACCGATGAAGACCATACTGAGTACTATATACTTTACTATGGGATGGTTACCACAGGTTCTTCCATACCGATGAAGGCCATACTGAGTACTATATACTTTACTATGGGATGGTTACCACAGGTTCTTCCATACCGATGAAGGCCATACTGAGTACTATATACTTTACTATGGGATGGTTACCACAGGTTCTTCCATACCGATGAAGGCCATACTGAGTACTATATACTTTACTATGGGATGGTTACCACAGGTTCTTCCATACCGATGAAGGCCATACTGAGTACTATATACTTTACTATGGGATGGTTACCACAGGTTCTTCCATACCGATGAAGGCCATACTGAGTACTATATACTTTACTATGGGATGGTTACCACAGGTTCTTCCATACCGATGAAGGCCATACTGAGTACTATATACTTTACTATGGGATGGTTACCACAGGTTCTTCCATACCGATGAAGGCCATACTGAGAACTATATACTTTACTATGGGATGGTTACCACAGGTTCTTCCATACCGATGAAGGCCATACTGAGTACTATATACTTTACTATGGGATGGTTACCACAGGTTCTTCCATACCGATGAAGGCCATACTGAGTACTATATACTTTACTATGGGATGGTTACCACAGGTTCTTCCATACCGATGAAGGCCATACTGAGTACTATATACTTTACTATGGGATGGTTACCACAGGTTCTTCCATACCGATGAAGGCCATACTGAGTACTATATACTTTACTATGGGATGGTTACCACAGGTTCTTCCATACCGATGAAGACCATACTGAGTACTATATACTTTACTATGGGATGGTTACCACAGGTTCTTCCATACCGATGAAGGCCATACTGAGTACTATATACTTTACTATGGGATGGTTACCACAGGTTCTTCCATACCGATGAAGGCCATACTGAGTACTATATACTTTACTATGGGATGGTTACCACAGGTTCTTCCATACCGATGAAGGCCATACTGAGTACTATATACTTTACTATGGGATGGTTACCACAGGTTCTTCCATACCGATGAAGGCCATACTGAGTACTATATACTTTACTATGGGATGGTTACCACAGGTTCTTCCATACCGATGAAGGCCATACTGAGTACTATATACTTTACTATGGGATGGTTACCACAGGTTCTTCCATACCGATGAAGACCATACTGAGTACTATATACTTTACTATGGGATGGTTACCACAGGTTCTTCCATACCGATGAAGGCCATACTGAGTACTATATACTTTACTATGGGATGGTTACCACAGGTTCTTCCATACCGATGAAGGCCATACTGAGTACTATATACTTTACTATGGGATGGTTACCACAGGTTCTTCCATACCGATGAAGGCCATACTGAGTACTATATACTTTACTATGGGATGGTTACCACAGGTTCTTCCATACCGATGAAGGCCATACTGAGTACTATATACTTTACTATGGGATGGTTACCACAGGTTCTTCCATACCGATGAAGGCCATACTGAGTACTATATACTTTACTATGGGATGGTTACCACAGGTTCTTCCATACCGATGAAGGCCATACTGAGTACTATATACTTTACTATGGGATGGTTACCACAGGTTCTTCCATACCGATGAAGGCCATACTGAGTACTATATACTTTACTATGGGATGGTTACCACAGGTTCTTCCATACCGATGAAGGCCATACTGAGTACTATATACTTTACTATGGGATGGTTACCACAGGTTCTTCCATACCGATGAAGGCCATACTGAGTACTATATACTTTACTATGGGATGGTTACCACAGGTTCTTCCATACCGATGAAGGCCATACTGAGTACTATATACTTTACTATGGGATGGTTACCACAGGTTCTTCCATACCGATGAAGGCCATACTGAGTACTATATACTTTACTATGGGATGGTTACCACAGGTTCTTCCATACCGATGAAGGCCATACTGAGTACTATATACTTTACTATGGGATGGTTACCACAGGTTCTTCCATACCGATGAAGGCCATACTGAGTACTATATACTTTACTATGGGATGGTTACCACAGGTTCTTCCATACCGATGAAGACCATACTGAGTACTATATACTTTACTATGGGATGGTTACCACAGGTTCTTCCATACCGATGAAGGCCATACTGAGTACTATATACTTTACTATGGGATGGTTACCACAGGTTCTTCCATACCGATGAAGGCCATACTGAGTACTATATACTTTACTATGGGATGGTTACCACAGGTTCTTCCATACCGATGAAGGCCATACTGAGTACTATATACTTTACTATGGGATGGTTACCACAGGTTCTTCCATACCGATGAAGGCCATACTGAGTACTATATACTCTACTTCTGCTTCATTATTTATGCTGCTTGTGTGCGTAGATCTTCTCTTATTTCTCTTTGGTTTCATGTGAAACGTAAAAACACCCACACACACAAATATTTCACACACACACACATGTGAGATACACACATGTGAGACACGCACACATACACACACACAGACAAGCTCACACTCCATAAAAAAACACACACACTTTTGTGCCCCTAAGCCATGAAAGATACAAAGAATGTTGTATCCAAAAATCGCTTACTGACAACTTTAATATTTGTATATTATGAACAATGAGACTCACGTTCAAATGAAAAGCAGGGGAGAGGATAATACTGGAATCCTTCTGACGTTTGACATCTAAACAGCAGGGCAAGAAATAATAAAGAAATAGACCTTCACTTTGGCACCATGTTGCCAAAGTGAAATTAACTGTTGGGAAAATAAATGGGGTTGCACACATTCGTCTCCATCTTAGGATTGGCTCTTCTAATATGTTTTTGACATACGCTAATCGTACTCTTGACTATTGAGGTTAGGGTTAGGGTTAGGATGTGGCCCACAAACTTGGGCCACATGCCACATGCATGCACGCACACACACACACATGCACACAAACATACACACCCACGTGAACACACACCCACGTGAACACACTCACCCATATGGGCTCACACAAATACATAGTCTACTCTGTGTAAACAGAAATGAGCCATGGGCTAACACATTATGTTTGCACGTATCATACATAGTTTCAGTTTCATAGTTTCTGTCACTATCACAATCACACATGGCTCCGTCGACATAGATGCAACTAAGCACGAAGTGACTGACCAAGAAAACTTTTCAGATATTTTAATTCATGTGTTTGTTCAAGAACAGGGATGTTCTGTTTCCAAGCTAAAGTCACTCCACCCCTGGCAGCTACTGAGGACAGTAGAAAGAATCCTTCTACTGTCACGCAAGAGAAGCACTTGCATTGGTTGCATTGAGTTCCAGTGTAGATTTTGAATATAAAGATGCATTATAGTATTATTATAGTTTAGTATAAGTGGAATACTTTATTGACTTTCCCCCCCACACACACACACACCGTACCCCATTATCTCCAGGCACACAATCAATGACGGGCAGAAAAAGTAACTGACAGAGCAATCTAAAAAACGCATGCTTAGCAACACACACACACAAACACAAAAACCCAAACCACGCACACACCAGCAGCAGCATTCCTGCGCTGCCATATCTCTGTGTGCATGGGTCATCAGACACTGTGATGAGACAATTATGCACCACGCCTCACCGTGGTATGGCACAGAAAGGAGTGTTACCACCACCTCACCTGCATGCCGTAACCTGTTCTGCAGGATTCAGAGGCCAGGCTCCCTCCTCCCTTCCACCTTCACTCATTGTGTTTTTTGTTGCATATATTTCATAAAAGGAGGCGGAGCCGACTCCTTCTCTGTCACTCCTGAGGACACCCCTTACCGTCACATGCGGGGTCGCATGGCAGTGACGTTCAGGCATATTATCAACAACAACGATGGCTTCCGCCCCGATGTATCGCACATCTCATGGCTCTGATGGGTTGTAGGGATGTTCATCTTTACCCAGAGGCATTTTGGTCTGCGCCTGTTGAAACCAAAAATGTTAATAAATCCGATATTAATCTTACTGAAGATGATTAGAAGTTTTGAAACGAGATATTGCATTCAACAAGACTCCAGGTGTTAAAGAGTCAATGCATTCTTCCATGTACATGTCTATTTATCTATCGGAGATCCCCCAAGCTATATTCTAAAGATACAGAATGCAAGGTTTGGTGCAGAAATCTGAAAAACTCGGTCCGCATGTTTTGATTAACGAGTCCAGTGAAACGTTTGGCTTTCCCACATAACACTGCTACCCAGGACTGGAAGACAAGCACTCTAACATCTAGGCCAAATGGTGTGTGTTAAGGAGTCAATGTTTCCTTCCATGTGCACGTCTACGTGTCTATTGAGATGCAGATCCCCCTGGACCTACATTCTGGGACTTGATTGACAGGTTTCTCTGATTCAAAGCATTCCTCCGGCTCTCAGCTCCACCCTGGTTTCACTTACCCCACCTAGCATACTTTAAGCTTCATGACTCACCACCCTTAGTATTTAAATACTTTTGACCTTGGGCTCTGAAAATATGGATGCTTGCCTTCCCACAGTTCTAGTGGGATGTTGTAAAGAGGGCTTTGACCTCACTCGGTCTGGTTACAAACAACACACAACCCCTTGGCCTAGATGTTAAAGTGTTTGTCTTCCCGTCCTGGGTAGCGGTGTTATGTGGGAAAGCCAAACGTTTCACTGGCCTCGTTAATCAATACATGCAAGATAGAATTTACACATTGTATCTTAACATGTTGCTGAAACAGAAAAAGATATATATGACATCTCGCTACGTCGGGGGATTGTGCGTATGCCAAGCTAGTGGTTGAGGGGGAGAACTAAAGCCAAGACACGGCTCGTGTTCACTAACTCTGGAGTCGACACATGGCTCGTGTTCACTAACTCTGGAGTCGACCCATGGCTCGTGTTCACTAACTCTGGAGTCGACACATGGCTCGTGTTCACTAACTCTGGAGTCGACACATGGCTCGTGTTCACTAACTCTGGAGTCGACCCATGGCTCGTGTTCACTAACTCTGGAGTCGACACATGGCTCGTGTTCACTAACTCTGGAGTCGACACATGGCTCGTGTTCACTAACTCTGGAGTCGACCCATGGCTCGTGTTCACTAACTCTGGAGTCGCAAAACACAGTAGCAAAACATTTGGGATGATACATATTCATTTTCTTTTGCCTTGTTCTGTCATTTCTGACCTGTGTTTTGTACAACAAGATCATATTTGACAGAAGTTCAATTATTTGTTGCAATGTTTTTTGCATAATAGATGCAGAAGGCCCCCTTTATGGTGGGTTTTAATGGAGTCAATTATACGCCATTTATCCTCAAAGTGCAGTGTCCTATTTGATATGATTTGATTTGTTTTGACTGGGTATGGCATTTGCATTTGGCTGCTGGTTCTCTGCTCTCTCTCTCACTCTCTCTCACTCTCACTCACTCACTCACTCACTCACTCACTCACTCACTCACTCACTCACTCACTCACTCACTCACTCACTCACTCACTCACTCACTCACTCACTCACTCACTCACTCACTCACTCACTCACTCACTCACTGAACTGTCATTGTCTGAAACTCACTCCCTGCTTGATTGTATTATCTGAAATACCCATGAGAAGCCAAGTCATAACTCATCTTAAATTAGCATTAGGGACAGTATGTGGAGATTTTGTCATTCTTCTGTCTTAACAAGCGGTGTAGTGGTGCTGGAGAAGTCGGTATACCCACTCACACAAGTCCTGTCCAGCAAAGCATAAACACCCTGTGTGAACGACTGTGTAGGACTACTCTCGCATATTTAGTTCACCTAGAAATGGGCCAGCAGTATTTGAATGAATGAATGAATACTTTATTGTCATTGCCAGAGGAGTGGAATTATTACCAGTTACATCTCATCCAAGAAACATACAAGACAGTGTGGGGAGACAGGACGGAGAGACGGTCGGGGCGCATGCGCCCCTCGTTGGATAAGAAAAAGGTAAACAAGAGGGTCAACGAGGGGAAGAAAAGGTCATTCCCAAACTATGCTCCTCTAAGGGGGTCACAGTGTAGGGATTAGCAAAAAACACCTCAGCACATAAGCAACATATCAAAAACATCCCAAACATATGTGAGAGGGGGGAAGGGGGTCAGGAGGGGGGGTGTCCCAGCTCAGACCCCGGGAGGAGGACGCAGCCAGCGGGCGCGTCGCATCACTCACGGCATACTGTAGTGTGACGAGGGACGGAGAGGGGGAGGAGTCCAGAAGGCGGCGAGTCCAGGGTGTGTGTGTGTGTGTGTGTGTGTGTGTGTGTGTGTGTGTGTGTGTGTGTGTGTGTGTGTGTGTGTGTGTGTGTGTGTGTGTGTGTGTGTGTGTGTGTGTGTGTGTGTGTGAGCCCAAGGACTCATCTCCGACCAGACTCAACAGTGTCTCTCCCGTCTGATGCTGGTGACGAGGACACGACCGTTGCCGTGGAGACGACCACGAAGAGTTCTGATCCAGAGACAAAGTTCACGGGAGGAAGAGGATATTGGGAGGGAGGGGGGCAGGGCATCTGTCTGCATAACAACAAGTGGAGTGGAGAGATATCAGCCTTCCAAGGCCGAAGTGGGGGAGCCGAATGAAGATAAGGATTGCTTTGGGTCAGGCCGACTCTGCAAAAGTCTCTCTGATACTCTGCAATATTCCAAATTCCAGATTCCAAAAAAGCCGAATTCGCCGAATTTCGGTGGCCCGTTTAAGCCCGATCCAACTTCACCAGAATGGTATCCAACTTGCGATTTACTTCGCACATCAAATGAGTCTGTGTGTCGGCAGCCCGGCACAATCCATCAATGTCGGGCAGCTTCTCAATATCCGAACATGCTGCCATCGCCTCCCTAGCTTTGCGATAGAACAGGAGCCCGCAACCTCCAAACAGCAGGAATCCTGTTATCATGATCCCAATTATGTAGACGTCTTCAACATCCTCGACGGAAAGTATGGCGAGACACAAAGGCCTCCACTCCTTCCAGGAGTCCATCACGTACCCCACTGGAAACGTTCCGTCAGGGCAGGCGGGCTCTCCTTTTCCCATTTTTCTCGTCGAGAAAATTTGATCAATAGAGTTGACAGACCAGCCATTCAGATCCATAATTTAAGTTTCAGATTGAAATGCAGAGAGAGGCTCAGACAGAATTAGAAGAGACAGCACAGGACTGAGACAAAGAGCAGAGGCAGGAGAGATGAGGGCCAGGAGGGAGCAGAGAGAGAAGCGACCGCCTTCGTTGGAGGCGGTCGCTTCCAGAAGTTAAGTGCGTATTGTCACTTAACTTCTGCTGTTTGACTTCAGGGAGTAAGGATCATCATGAAACTAAAATGAGCCACAGAAGAGGTGCACTTTTTGCAATCAACATTGGCCCAAAGATTATAGGGTGAGACAAATATTTATCCATTTAGAAATTTTCAAGTGAACTGTTCCTTATTCCTTCCACACATGACAATTGGTGAGCCAAACATCTCCACACGTCCTCTGGGAGATCTTCTGGATGGCAGCGGAGCACGCTTGCTATGTCCATTATCATCATTTTGCAATGAACTGGATATTCAACACCACCACCCTGCATCCTTTGTCTGTAGGAGTCCAAAATAAGTCCCCAAAGTGGTCTGAGGCCGCTGCCTCGCTGGCCTGAAGTAATGCACTGGAGTGAGCTGCAGCGGGACAACATCTCAACACACCTTGATGCCCATTACATGGATGCTTTGTGTGCCTTTGGGACAAATCACAGCATTGAGAACGATGAGACTTCCCTCATCATAGTAACCATCAATACACTCTTGGCTGACCGTCCTCAACTTCTTGACATCAGAACTGCCATTGACATCATAAATCAATCCATCATCATAACACGCCTCCACTGCTCCCTCCTGGTTAATATCCTACTTCTTAGACAACAACAATATATCTATTAATCCTCCATGTACTCAGTCATGCACAATGTCCACAAAGGTTGAGTTCTCGGTCACCTGCTTAGATTAGGCAGTAGGTAAGGCATAACACAAGGCAGAATATAAACGGGCGATTGCGGGGGACAGAGCTTAACTCTGTAGTAATCTGGACGAGGCAGATGAGCAGCCAGGAAGGCAGGCCGATGAGCAGGCACCCTAACCCTAACCCTAACCCAACCTAACCCTAACCCTAACCCAACCTAACCCTAACCCACTCAGGCATGTAAGTGGGCAGGGATCCTTGGGCAAAGGATCTCCACGGAGTCTGGAGTTGGTCTGGGAGGTAAACAGTGGATGGATTATGCAGAGCTTTAAATTATAGTAATACAATGTTATAGTTTGTTTATAGTTTACAGTTGTTGCACAGAGAGCCAGTGTAATAGAATCAGCAGGGAAGTGATATGTTCCATAATCCTTGCTGCTTCCCAAGTAAATTGTATCTAGTCAGGGTGTGCAATGTCCTACTACTAACACAACCTATTCCATTCATGTTTTATTTCGATGACCTACCCTTTTGTATTATCAGGTAGAGCTTTATGGTATATCTTGGCCTTGTTTAAACATTGAAACAGTTTGCTGAATAGCTGCTAAATACTTTTTAGCCGCCGGCCTCTTCCCCCGCACACACAAAAACACACACCTTCTAAAACACAAACCAACGCATGGATCCATGGATTCTAGTGAGGTGGGACGCTTTGACGCGTTTCAAAATAGACCTCAAGTCTATTTTAGCCTTTAGCTGAGCACGGTACTTCCGTCTGCTGCTGGCCAGTCGGGCTAATAGTTGCAGCTCTCATCGATCCGAGCCGGCGCGTGTCCGTAGGGCCGACCAAAGGCTTTGGTGTAGGGCATTATGCCTTCCACCACCAGCTGCGTCTGTTGCCACAATATGTCCGCCCGTCCTCTGGTTATCATAAGCTACCCTGACATGTTTCTTTTACACCAGACTTTTCAAATGGGTGTCTTCTATTTTAAACGTTCCTTTCTGTTCTGTCGTGGACCTCGTTGCTTTAACCTCACCAGGCTTCTCCTCTTTTAAACCAGTGTGTCGTGATTGCTGTTTGCTGGTGTTACAGCTGCTATCGCTCCAGGTCTGAAGCTGCTCCTGCTCATGGTACTAAACAACCAGCAGCCTACCATGAAACCAGTACCAAGCCCAACTGGAGCCTTTTCTCAAAGAGCTTCCATCCCAAGTCCTATCTTTGCCCTCTTTGGAGACACTCATTTTTGGGTTCCACTCAACATACAAACAAACCTAAAGCATTGTTTTATTTTGAATTTGGCTTATCCCTAAATATACCATTTGAAGAAGTTTGATTTGGATTGTTCCTCTTCCTCAACCTTCATCAAAAACATTTGCTTGATCAAAAATGTAGCTTTACATTTTCATGTTATTGGTGTTGGTTGGCAGGATCTCTACTCAAGTTAATGTAGATCGTCATGTAATTCAGCCTCCTTAACGCCCACTATTTGCGTGTGTTCTTGATAAGAATTTGCATTAATGTACACAGATATTTCTCACTGCTCTGGACCTATAACAGCGCTATAGATCCAGCATTTAATTGAAAAAGTGATTGAAGGGATGCGCTGTGAGAATGTCCATTCGACTGCTCCTGCCTCTGTGAGCCCATTTCATTTCTAGACCACCTTCGGCTAATTACTGACCAACCAGGGCATGTCTTCCATGATGGGGTCTGGGAATCCATCTGGCTTGTCAGTCATAGGTGGGTGCAGTCCTTCTCAACAGGGGGAAACATAGTGAGGGAGGAAGGCAGGAATCCAAATATGCCTACTAGTCCTAGGTTTGAATATTATTGTACACTTAAGGGAGCACACGTTTTAACAGATGCTGTTACTGAGCACCAAAGCGTGCCTCTGTCAGGTCCTGAGTGCGCTTCTCCCCTCCAAGGGCATCACAGACAGTTACCAACATGCACACAGTGTTGTATGTCATGTTCACCCTTAGAGCGGATATTGGGACAGTGTGATTAATATTTTGTCAGACAGGTTAGGGTCAGTCAGCAGTAAAATCGGTTGTTGTGTAGACGTCAGGTTATAAACAAACACACTGGACCTCTCCCCCAACTGCGAACTATCTGTCGTATTGATTTGAAGGGAAATGAGTGCTGACACATCCACCTAGTCAGCTGGGGGAAGCGGCCTAGCCCCCAGCGCGTCAATTCACCTCGAGCGCCAAGCTAGGGATGACTCTATTCCCATCTCTGGAATGTCTCTTTTTTTTTTTTACTTAAGCTCCTATTGACCCGAGTTGAGCTGAAGAATTTGACCGTATTTTGGAATCTATATGTCTCTTCTGAAACAAAGAGGCAGAGAGCTCGAGCGTTTCGATGGACTCTCGCTCATCTACTGGTAAGTGTAATTCTCCTTCTATAGTCTAATCTGAATGTGGCCATTATTGAGGTCACTGAGCACGCAATGGCGCCCTTGGTGGCATCCTTGGTGTGAGAGAAAGGGTAAAATGTGCTCCAGGGCATACTTTGCTTTCATTTGTCGATCTCAGGGGGAGGAGTCAGCCTGTGACCCCTGAGATTCGATGCTGCGTTGGCAACTAACGGTCTAAATAAAGCTTTATTGAGGCATGATAGTCATTTTGAAAACTCCTCTGAAGAAAAAATACTTGATGCATACAATTCTGTTTCCAATCAAACTGAGGTAAAATAAAGTTTATTCAATGATACTCAACTCCAAGAAGCTTCCCGAGTTGTGGGACTACTTTCTGATTTATGTCTCGGGAGCTTTAGAGTTTAATCCTGATAGCAAGCCTGTGGACCTCGGACTATTCCCTCTCAGGATGAACCCCACCTTTAAGGACAGGTAGGTGTTTCACCGGGGCTCTGGCGTAGCCCTGGAGCTGGCACCTGGTCATTCTTGGTTGCAGTCAGGATATTCATTGTAGGCATTGTGAAATGTGGATTGGGTTAAAGGAGCACTGTAGGTAACGTTCTCTGTTTAGCTTATTCCCTGGGAGCCTATAGGCTAACCCTCCAGATGAGTGGTCTTGATGTATGGATTTATGCATTATTATATCTTAGCATAATGGGGCAATTATAATTTCCAAACAGGTTTTACAAAACATATCTAACAAATGAAGATAGATACTATTTTGTCTCCATTGTCTCCATGAAAAAATGTGTTATGGTTTGATATATCTGTGCTGTGTCGTCAAAGTTGGTCCAGGCACCTCTACCACATATTGTTACATGGCTATCTCTAAGATACTCAGGAAGATACTGCATTTCTAGACTTTATATATATATTTTTTAGACCTTGCAGTTTGTTTTGGTTAACAGGATTAATGCAATAGCAATAAGACCATCATTTATTAACTGAACATTCTCCCAGCCTAAGTTCGATACATTAAGCTATTAAGTAAACAAATCCAATCTATTTCCATTATTATCACTACAATGATTATAACTTCTATCTTTATAACTACAATAACACTCATACAACACTGTGCTTACCAAACATTGGAAAATATAATTGAATATAGCAACACAGGCTTAAGACAACTCATTAAACAAGTTGCAGGCCCAATGACAATGACTTAGAGCTTTCTAATCTTGTATGGACTGATACAGGAGTTGAATATTGACCCAATGCTAAGTCACTTCTGTTATTATATGTTCTCCCAAATACTCCAAGAAACCAAAATAAATAAGGGATGAATCGACTTGATTTCTCAAATACAATACTTCTAGTTTGTAGCCTACTGTTTAATTATAAAATGTAACTGTACTCTATAGGTTTGGACTGGTGAGGAACAAACATTTTCTTTTAGCAAAAATATTATATATAAATATATGAAATTTAAAAAAAATGGTCTGCCACATCACAGCTGAAAGAATGAACCCTTTCTTCCAAAGGCCACACAGATTTGCAGATACTCCTATAGCCAAGGATGTTACGGAAGCTGGTGACAAGAAGATTCTCTAGTTGCATTTTAATATCTTGATACAATTCCGAACGTCTATTCTGAATCCATTAACATATGTAGTAGCTACATATATTAAAATGCTTTGACTGTGGCCTCATTGTACCTCACGTCACCGGTTTAAGACCACATTATCCATACTTTATGCTTCAATGATACATATACTTATCAAGGCTTACATCTTGGAAAAATCAGCTGCATTTCTCATATATGAAGGAAAATAATAAGATCCAATTTAAATGGAGCCTTTATTGATCCCAGTTGAGTCCCTTCCTGACTCTGCCTATTGATCCACCAGGGGGTGGGTGGCTGACTGCTCTGGGATCCAGACTTGATTCTACCAGAGATGTTTAGCGGGTATAAACGCTGACCCGTCTGCCCTTGGGGAGTGCATCTTGGTGTTTTGCGCTCCGATTTATTGATGCCTCTATGCTTAGTTGACTTTTTCATTGTGTCTATTTAGCATAGTTGATTAATTGTGTACTCTGACCTTGTATGTACTTTGATGTTAGACTTTTTAAAGAGACTAATTGATTGGCCCTAATTAGCTGACTAGAAGCTAACCAATTCTCAATTAAGTAAAACTAAAGAATAATAGTTTCATATCAATTGTGACATTTGGATAACATTCAGGATTGTTTGCCACTTTGTTTGGCATTTCATTATAAGTCAATGAATGTTGGAATTTATTCAGATAGTGGCGCTGAATGACACATTTCCAACTGTTGAATGCAATGTTTGATTGACACAAAACATAATACGTAGTCATGCATTCAAGTTGGATAAACATGCAAGTACAACCAGCTTTTTGCCAATACTATTTTACTTATTTGATTTGAAGTCAAGTGATAAACTTTACATATACATGTTAACTGACTTTAGGTGTAACTGAAGAATTATAGCTAAATCATGTCCAACAATAATGATAATAGTCTTAATGAAAGATACCAAAACCATTTCACAAAAATTATCCCCCAAACAATCGAAAAATGCATGTAATATTTTCAAGAGATTAGCTGTCGGGGATCTCTCCATGCAACAGTTCACAATTGAGGAAATAAGATATGCGTGATTTGCTCTCTCAGCTAAGGTTATACCACTGATCCACTTAAAAGGATGATGAATATGTTTTATTCAAAAAAATATCCTTATCATTTATAATATCATTTATATATAAGTAACTGTATTTATGAAAAAATCAGTTGGATGGAGCCGCATACATAAATTCGTTTTTATGTAGCGGTTTATACTTTCCTATACTTTCCAATGTAGAGAATAAACAGACAGAGCCGATGGTCCTTCAACAAAAAGCGTAGGCGTGTAATTCCAAAATATTTAGTCCTCAGTGAGTAGTGAAATAATTATAATAACATGTATCCCAAATATGCTTTATCAGACGAACACTACAATGCACTTCCACCACTGTATCTACAGGGGGCAGCATTGCTCATGCAGATAAATGGTCCCCCATGCTTATTTTTGCCTTCATGGACCTCTCTCCCTCCTTCATGCTCTTTTTCACACATCACATACACACCATACCAAAGTTGTTCCTCAAACTGTGTGTGTGTGTGTGTGTGTGTGTGTGTGTGTGTGTGTGTGTGTGTGTGTGTGTGTGTGTGTGTGTGTGTGTGTGTGTGTGTGTGTGTGTGTGTGTGTGTGTGTGTGCGTGCATGTTTAGCTTCTCTCCTGGCCTATGGTTAATTTCCCAGCCATGATGGAATAATCCCATATGAACAACCACATGTGCAGATTTATGCTTAAAAGTTCAGAGGGAAATTGATTTTTGAAGTTCTGGGCTACCCTCAACAATGGATTAATATTATTGCTCTGTGAGGATAGCTCCTATAATGAAGGGGTGTGATATTTTATGATCCTGGGATGTCATTCAATTAAAGGCATTATTTATAATTTTCTGTCGATAGGAGGCTCTCAATCAAAACAATAACAAAAGTCTTAGTTTGATGATGGCCAGTATGAGCTCATGGGATTTGTTATGTCCACCATTTCAAACGCTGCTCCGCAGCAATCATGTTCAGGGGCGAGGTAATGTATGCGAGTTGTAATCACATTACGTTTAATCATGTTTATTCATTTAATGGCATTACCGCCACTAAACTTAGTCAAGGCACCGTTAACTTTCAACGTTTAGAAGAGTTGATACCACAAACAGGTTTAGATAACGTTATATGGTGAATTCTATCGTGGGGTTGCACAGTGTTATTCGTGGTCATAACAATCATGCAAAAAAAATCCTTTTCAGTGTGTAATTTACAGCATTTATGCGTAAACAAATAAATGCTGATCTATTTTCAGCTACTGGCTGTATATTTAATATTTTTGTCAGTTTGTTACAGTGATTAACATATATATTTATAATATATATTATTTGGAACAAAAAGGAAAATGGCTTCTACAGGAGCGTATACCATCGTTTCACAATCTTCTGGATCTGGGTAAGTATTCCTTGGATGGTTACGACATTATGGCTACAGAGGTTGTCGTACTATAGAGCGAAACGCACTGCTACTCTCTATAGTATGATAGCGCTAGGGTGATTACATGCTAATTGTAGGCTGCTTAACACTTAATAGGGTCTAAGTCTCTTCCCTTCATCCTTGTCCTTGTTTTCTCAAGCTCGCTCTGAGCTTGAGAGCTTATGCCATACTGCTCTTCTCCATCGTGTCAAGTGCATCATTTAATCATGATATGCGGAACGCAAAATCCGAAGTAAATAGTTCTGACTAGTGAGGCAGTCACACTCCCACCAAATCATGAGTGATATCATTGACTTAGAAAAACAAACATACTGCATATAAAGACATTCATTCAAGAAACAGTTTTTCTATGAATCAACTAATAAACAGGAGAGTGAAGAGTGTCAGGAGTCTTCAGCCGGCTTCCAACAGGGTCTTCTGAATTGGCCTGTCCGGGAGAACAGGTTTGGTTGTTCTGCTTCTTCCCTTTCCATCCAGCGTTGAGTCGCTGATTAGCAACTTAAGTATTCTCACTCTTCCATCCTTCCCTGGGTACACTTTGACAACCTTTGCCACCTTCCATTGGACTTGTGGTGTAGCACTATCTTGCAGGAGAACAACGTCATTGACCTTAGCGTTTCTGCAGTCTTTAATCCACTTCTGTCTGTGTAAGAGATTAAGGAGGTATTCTTCTACTCTACTCTTTTCCACCATGTCCAGAAGTGGCAGCCTTAGGGTTTGACTCTACGCCATCTCTTGCAGAGGTGAAGATCTTCCTTGAAAACCTTTCCAGGAGCTGGGGAGATTATTGTAGACTCCATGGTCAGGATGTGGTTTGGAGTCAGCGGCTCTGGACTGAATGGATCATTCAGATGATCAATGATGAAAGGTCTGCTATCCACAACCGCCATGACCTCGTATAGAAACGTCTGCAGGGAGGACTAAGTTGTCTGGCTGATTGTTGGAGAATGGATTTTAAGACACTTCTGATGGCACAAATTCGTCTTTCCCAGACGCCACGCATATGACTTGAAGCTAGGGTGTTCTTTGAGACCCTATTTATCCATCTCTTACAGGCTTCAACAAACATCTTATCTGTCATACTGGATTAAAGCTCATGCATGGTCATTCCTTGTACTTGATGGTGCACTCAGTTTCTTAGACCCAACACAAACACTGACCATAGTCATGTGTCTATGAACATTGTAGATCACTTATCTTATGCACTCAATTCGAGATTGGATTTAGTAAGTAGTTTATGTTTCTTTCAACAATTTGCAAAGATAAAATACGTAACCAAATGAATCCATTGTACTTTTTTATTACCCCATTTGAATCTGGAGAAATAGTCTGCACGGAATCATGAATGGAGTTAGACACGTGTTTATTTACTTATTATGTATAAATTGCAATGATTGATGGCCTACATGAGGTTTAACATCACAATGTTATTATTCATATAACATTCAGATTATCACACCAACAAACCTAATTCTCAACCCAAATTCTATTTATTAGTTGGATGTGTTTGGCTGGTGTGGCCTTTGGTCTGCTGCCCGGGGTGTCAGGGACTGGTCCGTCCCAGACTAGCCCGTGATCCGCCTTGGCTGAGCCGGATGTTTTGGTTATCAAGGAGCACGCTGTCATGGATGACATGGGTGGCGGCCATGATTCTACCTGATAAGAAGATCATTGGGAAAGTGTCTGGCCTGAAGTTAAGCCCTGCAAGGGCCACCGACGCCCCGAGTGCCACACTGACCTCTGTTTTACTTCTGGCCAAGCTGTCAAATGCTGCTCCACTACTCCTTGCCTACTATACTACGCTTATTCTTCTTCTCCAACGGGGGGGCCGAGAGTCATCTTAAGGAAGCCATGGAGGTCACTAATCTCCTTAACTTCAGGCTGATCGTGGCGTCGGTAGTGCTATCTCGCCGCCACCTGTGGGTCTCTCAAACTAAGCTTGCACGCCCAGTGCAGACGACCTTCCTGGGCCGTCCCTTACGCCGCAGGAGTAGAGGGCACCGACAGAGCCACTCAGCCACTCACACACACACTTTATATACAAACATGTAGACACAAGGCCTTTGTCCCAAACAGACCATACAGCTGAAATGCAGGGTTCAATCCTTTATTTGCTGGTCCCTGCAATAGTCAAAGAGTCCCAATGCTTTCTGCATGAAAGTAATTGACCCTGTCAAACATGCAATGCATTGTATTGGTGTCAATGCAAGTTAGTCTTTGTACAGCCTTCCCAAAAACAAAGTTCAGATGCCTCAGTCTCAGCCCAAACTCACTCCAAAGGCATTGTACACCTTACTCCGATGGGAAACATGCCTCTGTTGACTATGGCTTCATCTCTCTGACCCAATCTGTTTGTCTATGATGCTGTCTGCAGAGTTGGAGGCTACAGTGGGGCATGTCTGCCTGGAGTTGAAAGGCTGGTGTTGTGGGAGGCTCCTACTCCCTGCTGCTTCTTCCTGGTCACCAACTAATTGTTGTCTTAGTTTTGACGGGTGACTCTCCCTCTCTGTCAGTGGCAGCTGGCCTAGACCATTCCATTGTGTTCTGAGGTTTGGGCGTCATTTTGGTTTTCCGCTACATCTGGATTTGACCTTTCGGCTTCTCCTGGGCCTCGTCACCTTCTTCCTGAATTGCTTTGGCTCGGTCGAGCCCGTACCCAGCTTTGTAGTTGTCGGGTTGGCCGCTTGTCCTGCCATTGGGCATGGGTATGTTGCCAGGGGTTGGATGTGCATTGGTCCCAGAAAATACCTCTTTGTCTGCAAAGCTAGTATTGCTTTTTTGATTGTTTATACTAGTAATTTCCATGGCCTTGTCTTATCTTTCTGCCTCTTGTATGATTTGTCTCCATTCTCTGGGCCACCGTCCATGTTGTGGGTTCCTAATATGCCTTTGCCCAGGTCGTGTGTTGTTTTTGTTGGTATGCAGTGGGTCTGGGTGTGGTGGCTCCATTTGTTAAGGGACCATTTGTGCTTGGATTTTGGTGGTTTATCCTGCTTGTATAGTTAGGTGTGCTTCTCGTTAGGGTTAGTCATTTTCTTCCAGCATTGTCATTTGATTCTTTATTAGGTTAGTCAGTATCTTCTTCTTTTCTCCATCTTTCGGGGGCTCTGTGCCCTTGGATATAGTGTATCAGGTGCGCACTTTGCTCTTCCCATGTTTTATAATCAAATCCCAGCCCTTGGTGTTGGCAAAGCTCTTCGCACGTGGTGGTCGAACAGGAGTGTCATATATGGCATCTCTGCTTCGACAGATGTCAGAAAATGAAAAAAATTGAAAACTCAGAAAGCCATGTGGGCCACGTGGGAAGACAAACAACGCAATTGTGATGATGTTTATTGAAAAGCATTATTGGTTAACTTGTATTTATTTAGATTCCTTCTTAGTTTTAATTTAAACAAAACATTTAATCCACTTCATCGAGGTGAGGTCTGATATTTGAATCGGGCTGTCTTGAGATTTCCTAGACAGAGGAGCAACTGACTGAACAGAACTTGTGATTGACGCAACTTCTGCGGTGCCTTCCCATAAGATAAAACCGAGCTGCGACGCGTGAGCGTGAGGAGTGAGGGAGCTTTGGTTTTGGTGATCTCTTACGTAATGGCATTAGCATGTGGTTAAAGCCAAGGTATCGATGTTTTTGAATGAACTGACTAATGAGCACGCTAGGGCCGGTGTTAAGGTGACGGCTGGCAACAGAAAAGCATGCGATTCGTCTGAGGTGAGACCACCAAGCGCGACGGAGGGCGCGAGAAGTTAAAAAAAAAGGGGCGGGAAAAACTGAGCGACCGTTGTCCGGAGAAGTGCGCTCGTGTCAAAATGCCAACGTTTTCTGTCATGTACAAAGGAGCCGTCATCATAAGCAGGTAACGTAGTGGACGGGATGAGGTTATGAATGTTTTTTCTGTAAACGCCAAACGGAATAACTTTTGTTTTGATTGTGGTGAGTTGGCTGCTGGGTTGTAAATGTTTCGCACATCTGTTGAATGTTTCAGCCTTTTAACTCAAGTCGGAAAGCAGTCTTATAGGTCAGGGCAGCCTCGAGCGCTGTCTCAAAACCCGCTCAGGTCGCGTGTCAGCGGAGGTGGTGCTGAAAGGAAAGCGTTCCCGTGAGGCTATATATAGGCCAATATATGTGAAGCCTACTGATCTGCTGCCAACGCTGTATTATGTTGATCCATCTTGCGTGGCCATTGTCTCGACGGGGTCGGGGGGTCTCGATACATGACGGGGAAAAGCAGTTGTCGGTCGTTCCGCTCCATTGTTGGGCTCGTAGCCCAAAGCTATCGATCTACTTCGCAACTAAGGTAAGAGATCCTCCGCCGCGAGATATTGTCTTTTGACTATTGTGAAGTAGAATACGAAGGATAATAACACTGTACAATTCGACACTTTTGTAGCATCTTTACGCATATCGGTGTTATGGTAGAGCGAATTTAATTGGGTCTGATTGATGTAAAGTGAATCAAAGGATTTACTTCAAGATGTTGTGGACGCCAAATGTACTTAATTCGGGGGACACACAGGCCACGAGGGGGGAAACGAGTGCAATGCCCCCTCAGTTCAAATAGTGTGCCCGCTTAGTTTTGTATCCATATTTAATATCGCGCAATCTGCCCATCTGTCCTTCCCTGCACCCGATGCGTTATTGGGTCTGAGCGCTTCATCCACTCTACCGCACGCGTGACGCATCAAAGTTAGACCTTTTACCAGCTGAAAAAACAACGTTGATTGTGATTGGCTTTCCCATTAGGTAGGCTACTACATAATTGATTTCAGTGCGCAGCTGATTTGAATGTACGAATCGACACTCCTTTGAGTTAGGAAAAGAAGAGGCAGCCTGGCTGGGCTTGTATTATTTTGTAGCTCTTTGGAAAGGGGAAATATCGGTAATACGTGAGAAATGATTTCTTCACTGGCATTGCTCGATGCAAATGTGAGGTTAATGTTGTTTTGGTATTGTTTACTTGCTTGCTTTGCAATAGATCGATGAGGGTGGGCAGACCGTGACCCAATCTCTCTTTTTTTTTGTCATGTGCAGTAGACCTGCTACGGCACTCTAGTGGCAAGACAGCCTTGTTGGTGAATTCCATGTCCATGTTTATAGGCGATGCAGTAGCCTGTGTTCTTGAGGCAAGACAGCAGCGGGGTCCTGCAGCTGCATTATATATCATAGATTATTATGCCACCTGTGTTATTAGCAAGTGAGAAATAGCTGTGCCCCCATGCCAAATTAATCCTGCCTTCGGATCAGCTGTCTCCCGCATAATTTGAACAATGGGATAGACTTTATATCATAGCCTACTTTATTCCTGATTTACATGTCATTTAGTAGCATAACTTTAAAGTTGTAATCTTGAAGATTTATCATTTGTTCTCTTTATACAAACAGTATTGCCACCAACACCCTGTTTATAACATTCATAAAACTGGAAATACAGCTGCAAAGGCAGTGTGCAAATGGCTTAATCAGCATTGTGTTCCCTCATTTGGCCATCAGACTTAACTGATATTTATTCACTGGACGATTTTCAAGATAGCATCTTTAGGCAACGTGATGCACTAATTTGTAGTTGCGACAGTAGGATTAGGTGTCTTGCCACCAAGACACTCGGATGACCCGGGGATCGAACTACAAACCTCATGGTTACACGTCAACTGGCGCCACCTCCTGAGCTAAGCCGATGTTCACTCCGCGGCCAGTGCCTCTAGTAACAAGCTTATCTATTGGCACCAGAGTTCAGAATGTAATCTCTGTTGTGCGATGTTCCTTGGTTACACGGTCTGATTTTGGATGATGACATAGTAGTATAAAATGTATGTATGGTGTATCTGGTAGGGTTAAGACCCAATTAAGGTATATAATGGCACCAAAGTGCAAGGACAAACCCCTCCCACCCACACACAAACACACACACACACACACACACACACACACACACACACACTGTTTGATCAACAAGAGTGTGTATGTGAGGTCTGAGAAAGAGTGTGAAGGAAGGAGGGACATAAAGGAAAAAAATAGGCAACAAGAGACAGAGCTGGTGGGAGAGAATGACTAAGCCTAGATCACCAAGGATGGGTCACTATTTTAACCAATTATTGTACACATATATATCAATGCAATATATGTCTTAGCAGTGATTTACCTCTGGGTTCAAGCTGTTAACTACCAGTATGTATTGAACCCAGACTGTGTTTTGTGCTATCCTAAGCAAGTGGAAATTTCTGTCCGGTTTTTGGTTCTTACCATGTGGTAATGTGCTTATTGCGCTATGTCAGAAACCAAGAGGTTTTGGAGAGTTATGTAATGCCAACCCTGGATAACTGGAGCCTGAGGGAAAAGAAAATCGGCACTGCGAGCTTAGCCAGAAGTACCCCGTTTGGAAAGGAATTAAATAAATCTTTAATTTTTCTTAAAGTAGACAGGAGAGATGCATGGAGACACAGTTACAACAGCAGTTTGTGTTAGTTGTGGTGCCTCCATGGTGCTGTTCAGTGCTGCTTCCGCTTGAAATAATAGTCAGCGGTTTCATTGTCAACATCAGCTTTGAAGTCTCTGTTGTGCATTGTGTTGCCTTTGCTTTGGATATATCCTTCACCCGGATAGGGTAATTAGTGTAAGATAACTAATAACCAATAACTAATGTAATAATGTGATGTTATTTGGTGTGTCAGTCGCAGCCTCAGCATCTGTTTGATAATCATTACATGAAATGGTATTCCGTAGTAACAATTGCCTGATGAGTAAATCCCTTTACTAGCACTTTCGGATCAGTGAAAGGGCTTACTAGCATGACAATAAGAGATGACCAAGAAAGTACTTCTGTGTTTAATTTGCCACGGCAAAATAGTTTATTCATGTAGACACCCCTCAACGAGTGTTCTTAATGAACTAATGTCTTGCAAAAATGTTGTATCTTTTTTGTCGTCATAATGTTAGAAGTAGTAGTACTTTCATGGTGACACACAATTGAACCGTGAACCACGAACATCCTACAAAATGAAGGAATTGCATTCATCATTTTAGGCTGACCTAATATTTGGTCTAACCAAATGGGTTGGCCAACAATGCTAATGGGCCAACCTAGGGTTGACACTAAGGTTTCAAAAGCAATTGCCCATCGGGCAAGTACAGGTCAGGTTCAACTTGCCCGAATGTAATGTTCACTTGCCCAAATTATAATCAGAATCGTGAACGGGCCTCTTTTTGCCAGGCACCCTGGCCTGGTTTTGGGGGGGCTCAGAAAAATCATCCTAGCTCAGACTGAAGCTGAATGTTAGCTTCCACACATGTTGTGTTTAAAAAATAACAAAATTCTCTTTGTTTACTTATTTATCGAGCGGTCACATCGTGCCATGAAGTTATTTCAGTCCACCATTGCAACCTATTAAAGCTATCGCCAAGTTATATGTAGACCTGCATGATTTAAGCAAATGTACATAATGTCTATTTTTACTTTCAAGTTTCTTGTAGCTCTAACTGAATAATCACAATCGCGTTTCTAGTAGTGTCAGTCACGATACTGGATTTTCTAACTTCGACACTATACCTGGAAAAATATCGATATTCTATACCATTTTCGTTATCAGAGGAAAAGGTTTTTTCAGGAAAGGTCATACCCAAAGTAAATAGAGTATATCTCCACAACTGCAAGGGCGATAATGTCATCTTTGTGCCAAAAGAAAGATTGTTGTGCAAGTGAAATATTCAATGGGGATAATACTTAAAGTGAATAAAGCCATGGAACACAGCATAAGTGGAATATAACATTTCCACCTGAAATAATTATCAGTTGGTCGTTATCAGTTGACAGCGCTGTCTTACTATGAGACACAAATAAAGGTAGATATCTTACAATTTTGACACTTGACACCTCTATTTAAAGTTCAGGGCAAATATAATCGAATGCACCAATACAAGCCAAACACTCGCAAATAAATATATGGCACTAGATTGCGCTGAATAAAATGTTTTCTGATTGAAGGCAATTTACTTATTCCCTAAGAAACCTTCTCTTATTCATTGATTGAAAACACCACTTTTAGCTGCAAGATTTGGCCCAGACCGCAACAGCTTGTCGGCATGTTGTTTGTGTGAAATTCAGCACAGTATCAGCCGATCTGACTCTAATTTCCACATTGTTTACTTGCTAACGTTTGTGAATAACAGTGGCTAGTTGGCAGAACTCTTTTTACACACCAGTAGAGTGTTTATCAGAGCGGAGCCCTGAATGTGACGTCACCCGTCATCTCGTCTCTGTAAACAATGGATGTTGCTCAGCTTTATTTAATTTTTATTTTTTTTCAAATGTTTTTTTTAATGATGACCAATAAAATACGACAGTGTTACCCCTTATATTTTATTTGACAAAGACAACAGTGATACCCCTTATGTTTTTTTTTTCATGACGACCAATAAAAAACAACAGTGTTACCCATTATGGTTTTTTTCATGACGACCAATAAAAAACAACAGTGTTACCCCTTATGTTTTTTTTCATGACTACCAATAAAAAACAACAGTGTTACCCCTTATGTTTTTTTTCATGACGACCCATAAAAAACAACAGTGTTAACCCTTATGGTTTTTTTCATGACGACCAATAAAAACGACAGTGTTACCCCTTATGTTTTTTTTCATGACGACGAAAGAAAAAATACAGTGTCACCCCTCATGTTTCATTTGATAAAATCACAGCTCTCTCCACTGCACCACTGAGGCGATGACAATACACTACAATCAATCATCAATAAAGAGGATATACATGACATTCAAATGTATGTGTGTATTTCTATTATTTCCCTTATGTTTTTTTTCATGACGACCCATAAAAAACTACAGTGTTACCCCTTATGTTTTTTTTCATGACGACCAATAAAAAACAGCAGTGTTACCCCTTATGTTTTTTTTCATGACGACCCATAAAAAACAACAGTGTTAACCCTTATGGTTTTTTTCATGACGACCAATAAAAAACAACAGTGTTACCCCTTATGTTTTTTTTCATGACGACGAAAGAAAAACGACAGTGTCACCCCTCATGTTTCATTTGATAAAAACGACAGTGTTACCCCTTATGTTTTTTTCATGACCACCGATAAAAAACGACAGTGTTACCCCTTATGTTTTTTTTCATGACGACCAATAAAAACAACAGTGTTACGCCTTATGTTTTTTTTCATGACGACCAATAAAAAACGACAGTGTTACCCCTTATGTTTTTTTTCATGACGACCAATAAAAAACAACAGTGTTACGCCTTATGTTTTTTTTCATGACGACCAATAAAAAACAACAGTGTTACCCCTTATGTTTTTTTTCATGACGACGAAAGAAAAACGACAGTGTCACCCCTCATGTTTCATTTGATAAAAACGACAGTGTTACCCCTTATGTTTTAATTGATAAATATCGACAGTGTTACCCCTTATGTTTTTTTCATGACGACCGATAAAAAACGACAGTGTTACCCCTTATGTTTTTTTTCATGACGACCAATAAAAACAACAGTGTTACGCCTTATGTTTTTTTTCATGACGACCAATAAAAAACGACAGTGTTACCCCTTATGTTTTTTTTCATGACGACCAATAAAAAACAACAGTGTTACGCCTTATGTTTTTTTTCATGACGACCAATAAAAAACAACAGTGTTACCCCTTATGTTTTTTTTCATGACGACCAATAAAAAACAACAGTGTTACCCCTTATGTTTTTTTTCATGACGACCCATAAAAAACAACAGTGTTACCCCTTATGTTTTTTTTCATGACGACCAATAAAAAACAACAGTGTTACCCCTTATGTTTTATTTCATGACGACCAATAAAAAACAACAGTGTTACCCCTTATGTTTTTTTTCATGAAGACCAATAAAAAACGACAGTGTTACCCCTTATGTTTTTTTTCATGACGACCCATAAAAAACAACAGTGTTACCCCTTATGTTTTTTTTCATGACGACCAATAAAAAACAACAGTGTTACCCCTTATGTTTTTTTTCATGACGACCAATAAAAAACAACAGCGTTACCCCTTATGGGTTTTTTCATGACGACCGATAACAAACGACAGTGTTACCCCTTATGTATCATTTGATGAAAATGACAGTGTTACCCCTTTTGTTTTATCATGACGACCAATAAAAAACGACAGTGTTACCCAGGGACGCAGGAAGTGGGGGTGCTTAGGGTGCTTCATGAGGACCAAAGAAAAACAACAGTGTCACCCCCTATGTTTTATTTGATAAGTATCGACAGTGTTACCCCTTATGTTTTTTTCATGACGACCGATAAAAAACGACTGTGTTACCCCTTATGTATCACCCCCCCCCCTGTCGGCCCCTGGCTGTAACTGAATTTAAATTATTGACATCCAACCTTTTTATGATATTTATGATATTATCATTTCATTTTATTTAGAACATTGTCTGTGTAGGCTGACGTAGGCTATGCGCACAACGCAGAACTGTCCATAGCTGATATGGTGCTATGCTGATTTTACGTAAGCATGTTGGTGTTCAACATCTGTTGTAGTGAACATTCTGAAACTGGTCTAAAATGTTGCTGCCATATTAATAGACACGTTGAATGTTATTGTTTTGATTCTGGAATCCCGCACGTAAACTGGTTGGCAAAAAAAGAGCAAAGACGGACGGTTCACTTTCCTTTGTAAACCTTTAGAAATACCCTCCTGAATCCTTGTTATAACGCTGTGTATAATCCCGGACCGCAACAGCTTGTCGGCATGTTGTTTGTGTGAAATTCAGCACAGTATCAGCCGATCTGACTCTAATTTCCACATTGTTTACTTGCTAACGTTTGTGAATAACAGTGGCTAGTTGGCAGAACTCTTTTTACACACCAGTAGAGTGTTTATCAGAGCGGAGCCCTGAATGTGACGTCACCCGTCATCTCGTCTCTGTAAACAATGGATGTTGCTCAGCATTTATTATGACGTCATTATATAGACTCTCTCTCAGCACCCCCCCCTCGGACTGACTTCCCGCGTCCCTGATTAGGGCTGGCCCGAATGCCATTTTTCAGGCTTCGAATACTCGTTGGTTTTTCCGAGCGAATATTCGAATACTCGTTATTCGTTATCGAATACTCGTTATTTTCAAGGAACCGCACAATCCATCCAGACGGATCTTATGGGTCCTTCAGGCAAAACAATTCAGCATGTCAAATAAGGGCCAAATACCAAGATTCAGAATTGCTTGGCAAACGGGGTGGGAGGCGTGGCTGTGCAGGTCTTACCGTGAGTTATAGTGCCCCCTGTGGTCAGAGCAGTACAAAACGTTTTGGAAGCTTCCGTACCACTGGTTTCAGATTAAATAATAATATTATACAAATGTATAAAAACAAAAGTATGCAATCTTTGGTCATTAAATGTGGACGCGCACTGCACTGATATTTACCCACCTTTCTTGGCGGTGGTTGGGTCTTAATCCCTCAAAAACTGAAGTAAGATTAGTCAGAAGAAGAATAGAAAACAGAGAAGAGATCACAATAGTGTGGCTTACTTTGTCACTACACTAATCCACTGAACAAGTTGAAGCAATCAAAACCAGTTTATCCTAAATGAAGATGATCAGAAAGGCAAAGGCTTTACTGGAGAGGATATGTTCCTGCTTCACTGAGAGCGTGAGCGTTGTTATTCAATCAGATCGGCTGGGGTGTGTTGCCCTACGTACGTAGGGACACGCACTATGTGGAATAAATGACAGCCTAACCAAGGCCTGACTCTTTATGAACTTTAACTTTGGAGACCAGACTGATAGAATTGTCAACAGTTTTATACGTTTTATACATCATTACTCGTTTGTTCCGTTAAAGATGAAACATTGAAAGGGTTATGAAGGTTGAAGGTGCATAGAAGCACACCTTGTTGAAGTACCACTGATTTCTTTCTGATTCATCTTGGTCTAAAAACCTCTATTGGACAATATTCCACACTATCGGATCACTAAACACTTCCACTCTGATGCTTGACCCCCTACCTGCATTGGACTGCGGCTGAGTGTGCAAAGAGATGTTTAGCTAATTCTAAAAACATAACATACCCGAGTACTTGATGCAACTTAACACAGACTCTTGCCGTTTGCTCTGTGCCCAGGACACTCATGGGTCCGTATGGAGTGGACCGTGCCGTGCACGCTCTGGAGTTCAACGAATGTGAGAACGGCCTGGGTAAGCTGTCTGCTTCTTTTGTCTTTGTGTATGTGGAATGACTACCGACGCTCTCTAGCTACTGGCCCTCTTTGGTGTATATGCTCACGTATATATTGACAGCATCATCACTTTACTACTTACTACTATCACAATCACTTACTACTACAGGAAATAAGAAGCTATAAAAACAAGGAAGGAATACAAAAGTAATGAACATCAAATGCAATTTGGTGAAAGGGTGGAGATGGAGGAGTTTGAGGGCAGTCCCCACATTCCTTAATGAAGAAGAAGAAGAAGAAGAAGAAGAAGAAGAAGAAGAAGAAGAAGAAGAAGAAGAAGAAGAAGAAGAAGAAGAAGAAGAAGAAGAAGAAGAAGAAGAAGAAGAAGAAGAAGAAGAAGAAGAAGAAGAAGAAGAAGAAGAAGAAGAAGAAGAAGAAGAAGAAGAAGCAGCTTTATCGATAGATTACATTAACAACCGACGCTACTGTGATTTTACAATCACATGAATGTTTGAAAACATGACCTAGACAAGATTGAGCCAAAATTACATATACAAACAATAGACTAGATGATGGGCAAAACCATTTTTAGAATGAGCAGGGGTTTCAACTTGCAATGCACTTCAGTTAAATAAAACAAATGATGAAATCATTAACTTTTGTTGTATTCATAACAGGAATAAAGGTTATAGGAGGGGTGAAGGAGACCACTGGAGAAGAGTTTGGTGTCTATGTCAAACGGATTTTGCCTGGTGGCATCGCTTCAAGTGATGGTAGGTACTTTTGAATAGTTTGCAATGTTGTTGTCTATTAGAACCATCAGCCTTGAATCGGATCACGGTTTGCTTTTGATGTCCAAAATAAAACGTCAAAAATGAGAAGCCAAATCTACTTTAATTTGTGACACAATGAGTTCAAAGCTCAACTGAAAACGTCTTTGAGGATGTGATGCAAAGAGAGATGTTTCCTCTGTCTAAACACCCAAGAATGGTTGTCTGAGAGATGTAGACAACCTGTGTCAAAATCAGGCACTACTCAATCTAGATTGACTTTCTTCTCATCAGACAGAATTCATTGTGGATGTGTTGTATGTGCTGTGTCACTGGTCCTCCACCATTGAGAAGGTCCCATGACATGGCACCAGGTGCGAGTGTGATTAGTGTGGCATGTCACGGGACCTTTGAGGGGTTAGCCGATGACCAGTGTATTTGTATCTGAGACATTTACATGTTTCAGATAATAAAAGGTATGATTAGGGAAAAAGGGAAGATATAAAGAAATACCACAAATGTCATCAAGATAGTTGGACAATTGTTGCAGTGGCATTCTCTCTGTTTTATCAAAATGTTCTGGTTTAGCTTTTGTCTTTTGCACTAGCTGATTTAGGTAAGATCATTTGATTGTTTTTTGGAAAACCAATTACAAATAGCTACACATTCAAGATATAAATAGATGCCAAGCTTGATTCTGCAAATTGTGCCGTTGGTGCTGAATGCAGTGTTCTGAGCTATGCATTAAGCAATACTCAACCAAGCACCATGAAGTGGCAGCAGACTTCGTGCTTCGAGCTTGGTTACCCTGCTCACCATTGACATATCCGGATTTAGACTATTGTAGTCTGAAGGAATATTCCTCTCTCTAAGCCCTAAAACTCCTTGCCTCATCCTTAATCAGCTACATGCAGGCCCACACATTCATACGCAAAACTCACCCATTATGCGGGTAGTGTGTGTGTGTGTGTGTGTGTGTGTGTGTGTGTGTGTGTGTGTGTGTGTGTGTGTGTGTGTGTGTGTGTGTGTGTGTGTGTGTGTGTGTGTGTGTGTGTGTGTGTGTGTGTGTGTGTGTGGAGACGAAGACAAAATGTTCAAAGCTTTACTTTGACCTCAATTTCTGTGCATGCCTTGCTGACTTATTAAGGTAGTCTGTGAAACGTAACACTTCGGAGAGTAGCATTCTCTGAAAGTAAAGGATTGATTATGTGTGGGATCAAATATTTAAATAGCTGCTAGAATGATAGGGATGGCATATCGCTTTCTCCAGTAATCTGTAGGATTGCAGCAGAATATATATATATATATATATATATATATATATGTTCAAATAAGAAAGCAATTTAATTTCAGTAAGCATGCAAAATCTTGGACTAGTTATATCAGAAACAAAAAATGGATGGAGCCAAACGCTCCAGACCACAGTAAACAGGGAGGGCATCCCTGACGGGGAGGGGAGCCTGGGGACGTCACTGTGGACCAGCCAGCAGGTTAAGATAAGGACCGGGGTTAAGATGGTTAATGTTACCCTCTGAGAGACACTTGGGATGCTGAAGATCAGAATTATAAGAGGGGGATAACCAATTTTGTCCTCAAAAGTCATACCTTGATCAATATGTTAGAGCCAGTGAGGAGGAGGTTGGTTCTTTCTTCTGGAATATGTAAGTAGCCTAGCAGCAGAGTTCTGGACCAGCAGTGAATGGGACGGGTACCGACACACTGACACCAGTACATTATCACCTGAAAGCATTATCACCTGAAATCCTTGAAATGTCCCAGGAAGCCTCCAGGCAGGGGACCAGATCTTGGAGGTTAACGGGGACAGCCTGGTAGGAGTCACAAGTGAGAGGTAATCTTGTATTTTAGCCAAGTAAACAGCATCTATACATTTGTAATTACTCTGTCATAGGTGAAATTATTCAAATATGATGAATTACTGTTAACTCCGTCTATTGACAAGAATGTGTGTGTGTGTGTGTGTGTGTGTGTGTGTGTGTGTGTGTGTGTGTGTGTGTGTGTGTGTGTGTGTGTGTGTGTGTGTGTGTGTGTGTGTGTGTGTGTGTGTGTGTGTGTGTGTGTGTGTGTGTGTGTTTGCATTTGAAGAGCTGTGGATGTCTTGAGGGGAGCTTCTGCAACGAATCACATGCGACTTCTGATTGCCAGAGATGAAGAGGCCAAGTAAGTGCTCTTCTACTGAGAGAACCCTTAAAGAGTGTTCCACACAAACAGGCCCTTCAATCGCACCACAGGGACAACACCAACACTGTTGCCAATATTATTAACACACATCAGTTTTAGACCTACAGTAATGACCCTATGGTGGTCCTCACATCATCACAGTCGCTGTGGCTGTTGTTAGCATTGCCTGTGTACCTGTAGAAAGGAGGTCAGCCCCTCGTCAGCTGTCACAGCTCTGATTGTGATGGTCGTCCTGCAGCTAAGCAAAAAGGTTTTGACAGGTCACATGACAAAGCTAATGCATTAAAGGCCTGCGATACTGCAGCCCACCTTTCTGTGTCCCCTTCAGGGATGAGCCTATCGTCCAGGATGGGCTTCATAGGTCAGGTACTCCAGAGGTATATGGCGGCAGATTGGGAGGGAAGCACATCCGTTTTGAGGCGATCACTTTTATTGATTGAACATAAGGTGTTGTATCAGTGCACCTCTAACTACCATACCTCTATGGGTCTCCTCTACAGATATAGCGCCAACAAAGGCAGCTTGGCTGGCGTGATGGGGGCAGAATTAGTCTAGTGTAGTGCCTCCAATCAGGCAAACCTCAGGGGGTTAATCGGAGCTCTCTGTATTCACCTCCGTAGCCACAGCAGGAGAGAACTTACACTGATGCGTAAACGCTAAGTTGCATGGATTTTGTCCCTTCTACATATTCACGTGCATGGATGGATGGCACAGGTCACACATGAATCACCGTGCTCTCTGCTTATATGTTGGGTTTGGTTGAGGGTACCCTCTCCACACGGTCAGAATGGATGCACTCCATGGACCCAGACCAGGGCCAGACAGCAGTCTGAAAGGCCCTTCAGGCATTGCACAGATACGCACTGCAGAAGAACTAAATACACTTAACCAGGGAACTAATTAATTATACTATATCATACTACTACTACTATGCTTCTACTACAATACTATTGTACATTTACCACCTTACCTTTGACTTCACTGCACAGTGCAGGAAGAGAAGAACTTGCATAATACTGGTACTGGTCCGTGCATATCTTATCTTCAGTCCATCAGTCCTGAGTGGTTAACCTTGGTAGCGAATCACTGACTGACATAAGGGGACCACATGTTTCTGTTTCATGCCCTAAATAGGAGAGAATTTGCTGAGCTACTTGAAAAGTATGGATCCAACAGCAGCACCGGATCAACACGAAACTCTCCCATTCAAGTGCAAGGTTGGTGGTTCCAGGTTTTGCATTGTATTCTACATTCCCAATAACCCCATCTTCTGAAGCTGCTGCAGCCGACGACTGCAGTCACACATACAACTGATTCCTACAACTGCTTTCCTTCACCTTATTGATCTCTGCTTCTTGTGTGATTTGTATTCATAACCATTGCATGTTCCAGCCACTTGTGGCTCCTTTCCACCTGCCAGGCCTTCATTGGAAATAAACAATAGTTGTTAATGACTTGCCTGGCCTAAAGCCTAAAATGAGCCACGGTTCTGCCCTTCCTGGTTAGTAGGCGGGAGGCTTCCAGAAGTAAGATAACTCTTGACAGGGTTCTGTCGCTCTAACTGGCTCTGCAGCTGCATGGATTACTGCAGCTCAGCCAGCCGGGGGCACGGGTGCACGGGTGGAGGGGTTTAGGGAGTCCTGATAGTACGATTAGGGTTAGAAAGAGAGACGGGCGGGCTGGACTGTCTATTGTACTCCTAGAATATGTCAGCTATAGGATTTAATTTCATGATCGATGTCAGTCAGCATTGAGTAGAGATATATCCAGGGTGTTGTTTACTACGAGATAGAGCGACTTTAAGCTTCCATTGAAGGGATAAGTCTCCTTTCTGAAGCCTTCACATTGCATCAGGACCTCCATGCCTTGATTGTGGAGATCCTCAAACACACTGAGCGTGTCTGAGGTAGCTTGACCCCTCCTCCTCTCCCCCTGACCTCCCGCCGGCCCGCCGGCTGCAGGGACCCGACCGCTGGAGAGCACGTCGTCGGGCTCCTCGTCCCGGTCCCAGAGCCCGCTGCTCCTGAGCCCCGCAGGGTCCCAGAACGCGTACACCAGCAGCGGGGCGCTGATGCGCTCCCTCAGGTAACGGCGTTGCTGTTTGCTCTGTGCGGCCTTGGTTACGGTTCCTCGTCCACGCACCACTCGGGGGTTCAGCGGACCCCTTCCATCCTTGCGGACCCTCCTTGCGACCACCGCAAGGGCCGACGTGCGCCTCCCAATAATTGTAACCAGTTTTGGTTCTGCGTAAGGTTCTAGAGAGCCCTTGTTGCTGCGTCGAGGCGACGCAGCAACAAGGGCTCTGATTGGTCCGCTCACTAGAACCTTACGCAGAACCAAAACGGGTTTGAGCCTGCGTCGTAGGGTCTGCGTGGTCACTGCGATGCGTCGGCGAGGAACCATAACTGAGCCTTACGCCAGCACGTCAGCACGGTGACACCCAAACCAAACGCTGTCGGTGTGCTCGCATCCCCCAGCCACCCGGGGGAGGGGGTCATCCAGCTGATCACCCTGGCACACGCCAGCAGCCTTGGGATCACGCTGGGAGGGGGGTCCAACCGCCCCGACGGGCCTGCAGTCTTCATCCAGGAGGTGCTGTCGGGGGGAGACTGCCATCGGGTAAGCAGGGGGGGTTTGGTGTGCCTGCTCGTAAAGTACTAGATTGGCAGGTCCAGGAGAAGAGTTGTGAGCTTACGCAGAGTATGGGTCAGTAGGTTACAAAGCATTTATCCCTGTGACCGCCTTTGCCTACGTTCCAGGATTTTCAGAGAGATTACTTACATAATATTAATAATAACAATATTTGACTTTGTATCTGCATCAGGTCAGTCTAATTTCTAGTTAACGGAGACCGTGTCCAGGAGAATTAACCCTAGCGTCCGCGTCGCGATTTTAAGGACAGCACTTTTTTGGGGCCCATTAAACGTCAGGCTCAATGGCATCAGTGGAGTTGAGGAGTACGAATGTTAGAGAAAAATGAAGACCTGCTGATTTGAACCCCATTCTCCTGCAATGGTTCAGGGCATCAGCTTGTGTTCTGCGCTGTGTCAGACGCAGACCCGGAACAATCACAATGCCCTTCATGCCTATTCCTTCACCAGGGAAGTGGAGACATCACTCACTGGTTACACATGTGACTGATATGGAGCAGTTAATCTGCGCTAAGCCTAGCCTACATTAGTGAGCAGCACACTAAAAGCTGTATCTTTGTCCTTTGTTATCTCTCTTTTGACCTACTGTACTTTCCGTGCAGACTCACTTAGCGGGTTTATGACACCAGCCAGGTTGAATACGAGGCTGTTGCATCTGCATCTTGGCGGGCATCAACAGGACCGAATGTGCTGCTAAACAAACAAAGAAACAAAACAAAGTGCTTTGAAAAAGCGTACCCTAAAAAGGGAAACAAAGCAAAAGCCACCATGTCAGCGTTGTATTTACCCCTAGGACGGGCGTTTGAGGCCTGGGGACCAACTCATCGCCATCAACAAGGAGTCGTTGATAGGCGTCACACACGAGGAGGCCAGAAGCATGTTGAAGAAGGTCAAGCTCAGGTGAGGAACCGGCCACCAAGTATCAATGACGGCCTCGAGAACGAGTTACAGCAATGAGTTCAGATACGTTAATAGAGGATTTGGTATTGCAAAGGTGTCTTGGTAAAAACAGCCAAAATGGTGAAAGTGAGGTTCAATGATCACAGTAGGTCTGGCTGCAGTTATCAAGTAGGCAAGGCAAGGCAACTTTATTGATATAGCACTTTTCATACACGAGGCAGACTTAAAGGTCTTCACATAGAAACATAGTCATACAGTACAATGAAATAATAAAATAAAATAGATAAGTAAAATAAAACAATGGCAAAGTTGAAAAGAAAGTGCAATGTGTTTAAGATGTTGCAGAAAGCGAAAGCAAACGTACAATAAAATGAAGTAATAACGTAAAATAGATACATCTACAACTTTTCTTGAGCTTGATATCCAGGCGTTAACATAGTGTGAACGTTGTGGTCCAGTGAGGGTGTTTGACCGTGTGCCCCGCTGTCCACGCTCTCCACAGCCAGGACAGCGTGGTGGAGATAGCCTTTATCCCGGGTAAGGGCTCCTTCCCCAGCAGCTCCACCCTTCACAACGGGGCCCAGCGAGCAGCGGGCAGCAGCTCAGGGTCCGCACGCTACAGACCCCCCTACCGATCCCCTGAGGTACCCCCACCTGGTGCTGGTCACTGCGTCTGCTCACAGCCACCATACTGATGATGATGAAGTCATTTACATGTATATTCTACATCCAATATACATTAATCAGCTGTAAGGCTTATTGTTACAACTAAGATGCTTTGATCAGTCTGTCATTGTTTAGATTTTTGTGGTCCAGAAATGAAAACTCAGATGTCAATTATTAATTTGTTCATTATAGTGCAAACTCACCTATTCTTTTATTGTAATTGAATGCAATTAATTCCAAATTCATACTGCCAACCAGAATAGATTTTTCTTTAAACAGAATACTGAATAATTGTACTGTATGTAATGTGCTTGTATGTGTCCCTGTACATTTAAACCATAACTTTTCCTTGTCCTTTCCATGTCTCTACGTTTAAAGAGTCATCCAGAGGAAACAGCAACCGTCTCTTCTTCCCCTGACATCTTCCCACCAGATATTAACATTTCAGGTACAAATCAACTCTTTTAAATGGAAGGGATTAGCATTCATTGTTGCCCGATCAAATAGAGAGTTTGGATTCTCAATCACAACTTAAAATCTGCCCAACCCAATGAAGACTAGCCCAAATCATAACTTTACCAGATACATGTTTAAAAAATTAAAGTAATAGGCTACATATGTTTCATAAGCACACGCATCATTTGTGTTATAACATCGCAGACACCAACATCCCACAGATACAAATGTAGTTTGTATGTATCTCGAGGACACTTCCCATCAGCTCATAGCAAAGCCCGTTAAAGGTGCCCACCTGAGCAGGTTGTCAGGTGGGCCTGCCCAGACACCTGGGGAGATGCACCCAATCCTATTGGCCCAGATTAGGCTGGAGCCAAGGACCTCCTACCGTCTCGCTTACTGCCTGCTTCAGTCAGCAAATCCACCAACCGTTTCACTGAAGCCACTGCTTCTGTTTGTGGTCTGTATTCTCCCTCCCGCTCTACCTCAGTACTGTATCTGTGGTCTGTATTCTCCCTCCCGCTCTACCTCAGTACTGTATCTGTGGTCTGTATTCTCCCTCCCGCTCTACCTCAGTACTGTATCTGTGGTCTGTATTCTCCCTCCCGCTCTACCTCAGTACTGTATCTGTGGTCTGTATTCTCCCTCCCGCTCTGCCTCAGTACTGTATCTGTGGTCTGTATTCTCCCTCCCGCTCTACCTCAGTACTGTATCTGTGGTCTGTATTCTCCCTCCCGCTCTACCTCAGTACTGTATCTGTGGTCTGGGACGGTAGGTGGGTTTGCGTGACTACTGCGTCGAAACATAATTCCCGTGCTGTTGTGTCACAACAGGAAGCTGTCAGAGGCGTGGCGCCGAGCCGGTAGAGAGACAGGCTTAAAGCCTCCTGCTGCCCAGGGGGGGGGGGGGGGGTCCTTATCACAGCAATAGGCTCATACTCTTAGCAACAACCAGCACTCTCCCACATGCACGCTCATACATGCACATGCACACACACTCCTGCGCGCACGCACACCGTACACACACACAGCCTGCAACGGTGGGAGCTAGCAAACACACAAATCTAGGACAGGCAAACTCATCAAATTAATATTGAGCATTGCCTCTTAGCCTCGCCCCTCTCACACGCTGGCTCACTCACTCTTCACACATTGACCCTTTCCTCTGATCTCCATAATCACATTCTCCCTATTTAATCATCTGTTTGTCACTCTAGGCTCAATGCCTTTTATTTTACCTTTCAAATTTATTTTTATCTTAATGTGTAATTTCAGCATATGGTTTTACCTTCAACTAATAATAATAATATAGATTTAATAATATGTAATAATAATAAAACACTTCCAATTTAGTTCTCTATTAATTTGTAGCCCATCTTTAAGCATTGTGGTTTAAATATATTGTCTGACAAATATGTTTAGATAAATGTATTTATATAACTTTCAGAGTTGGTATTGGCTGATCTGTAAAGACAATAACACTAAGATTCCCTGTTTCATCATTAGCACAGGTCTAGTTTGTAACTTTGAATATCTCTTTAACTATCCATCATATCATTGATTCCCGGTATCTAATTGAGTTTGTCCTGGCATTGGGCCCTGATCTACCTCCTACTGACCACATGAAGTCTACCGACCCTGTCCTGAACCGTGCACTCTTCTATTCCCCCTGGGCCCTCCCCTGGTCTCCCTCCCTGTTTGGTTCAGCCTCCGCTGCCAGTCAGAGCAGCACCCCGGGGCCCAAGCCCAAGATCACCCTGGATCCTCACATACGGCTTCAGTTTGACAAGCTGGACCTGGTGAGTTCTGCTGTACCGCGACTCCCTTTAGGTCTATCAATATAATGACATTCATGTTCATCACACATATATCTCATGAATCATTTAGAATTGAATTGAATAGAATCATGTGACAAAAATACAGAATGTAGAAAAATATGTCAAAACTCTAAATTAGACAGAGTTTTACATTCTGTAGCTCTGACATTTCGCTGCAACAGCAGTTCCTTATCAATATACTGCTGGTCCTTCTCGCTGTGTGAGCCGTGCTCAGTGCCCTAAAAAGGACAAGATATGGGTGAATAAAGAGAGAGAAGCAGAGTAACTAGTGTATATACTGTTATATGTGGCCCCAGGTCTGTAGCAATGGGCAGGAGGTTCAATCATGCAGACCCTGTCCCTGGGATGGAGGTTGATGTCGCTGTTGGCTGTTAGAATCGGTATGTTCTTCCTCTGTTCTAGGCTTTGTTCTTCCTTGGTCTGGAAGTCACAGAGGACAAGAGGAGGCAGTTAAGACAGAGTCTGACCACGGACACCCAGGGAACGGTGTCGTATGGAGGTGGGGCATGCAGCCGTGTACATTTAGACAGCAGCCCCAACGCCCGCTCATGGATGGAGTCACATACCCCGCAGACAAACAAATACAACATTTGACGTGTTGAAATGACGTCTGTTATGTGTACTTTGGTACATATAATGCTCATTTTAGAGTAACATCTCACAATGGACCAGGATGCATGAAGAGATCATATATTCATCCGAGGTCTTTAAGTGTTGCTGCTCGGCCATCTATCGGCCACTTGAGTGTTTGTTGGAACCGTCTTGGGAACAGTCCATTAGAACAGGCTGGTCTGAGCCTGCTGCATCATGTACAGCTAGCATGTTCTATAAGGACAGTTAGCTTAGTCCATATGACAACGTGTTGCAATGAACTCTCCCAAACAGATTTTGTGGAGGCTACCCGGGAGATCTTCCAGGATCATTTGGAGGAGGCGGGTCTTGCACAGGGTCCCTTTATGTTCTCCTACCATGAAGCAGCAAGTTTGATGGACACTTCAGCCTTCCACTCGCCTGTAAGTAACTGCCTTATCAGATTCATAAACATACACACATAACACTTGGGGATATCATCTGGGTTTTGGCTGCATACCAGTCGGGGAACAGCTTGCTGGATGCTCTCTAAATGTCTGGTGGCAGGAGCAAGGTACAACACAGACGCACCATGAGAACGACCACTGTTGGTTTGTTCTCCTAGACGTACGAGTCCGAGTGCAGCTACAGCAGCGAGGACATGGAGCAGTTCCAGATGGAACTCAAGCAGCTGCAGAGCCAGATGAGGCAGCTCAAGGTCAGTGGCTGCACCACATCGCTGTTCATCCATGATGTGAGCATCCATCAACACCAGGACTATTCAAAATATAACCATTCTGGTTCTGAATAGGCACAAAATGCAATGCAGCTAACTATGAAGATTATGATACAGCCACTACGTTCAGCAATGTGGTTTTCTGTCTTGCATGACAAAATACCGGAGGGAACGGCCGTCATGTTCACAATAATCTTGTTATAAAACATAGTTTTATATTTTTATAGTTAGTTATTTGGACACAGGGACTTGCTTTAAGAGTGGTTTCTCATTGGTACAAACGAATAAAGAAGGAATTGTAGCTGCAGTCCGTACAGTTTCTTGCCAAGCTAACCCGTGTTTGACGGTAACGTTGTGACATCACAGGGGATGCTGAAGGACACAGAGGACAGTAAAAAGAGCCTTGAGGAGGAGCTACAGAAAACAGCCCAGGTAAGGATCCACAGCAGGTATCTGCTCTGGGTTATGCACCAGGCCCCGGGTGACCCCTAAGAAAAGGAAAGAAAGGCTACCAGAAGTAAAGACACCTAACCTCTAACCGCCTTCAAATAACTACCCCAAGGCCCTTCGGATACGGGGGCATGTGTTGGTCCACTCGCGCTTCGAGTGGACCAACACATACTTTTAAGGGTCTTTCCATCTGAACAAAAAGAAAGTACCATTATTCAATAAGGTTCTTTTTTAATAGCTGGTGTACGCGGCGTTAACTGTGAACAAAAACACGGTTAGCAGTACAAAACCTTTCCAGGTTGAAAGACAAGCTGAAACATCCTGTCCAGAACAAAGGTTCTTAGGAAAGTGTCTTCAAAGGTTTGAATTAAAGACTGCATAGACTGGCTCATATAGACCACCAGCCCTGAATCTGCCCCGTTCAGTGACCCGGGCCAGGCTCTGTGCCGTCTCCCCACACGAGTTCTGCTTCAGCGCGACGGCTGGATAAGACAACATGCTAGACAGAAGTCCAATCCTACCAAAGCGTCTTTTACATTTGACATTCAGGGGATTGGGCAGACGTTTTTATCCAAAGCGACGTACAACCCTTCGTTCACCCATTGACCCCCGACGGCGGAGTCAGCCCCGCAGGGCGACAGCCAGCGGGTCAGGAGCAGTCAGGGGAGGGCGTCTCGCTCAGGGACACCTCCACACTCCAACCGGCAACCGCTCTGCCTGCTGAGCTACTGCGGCCCGACTAACCAACTAACCAGCCAACTCACTAACCCAATAGCTCAAGTTAACCCTGACCCCCCCCCCCAGAAGGCCAGTCTGACCGTGGAGGAGAACGCCCGTCTGAGGGACCGTCTGCAGGTGGCGGCGGACGGGCCGCTGCCCCCGCCCAGCAGCGCCGAGCAGGACTACGAGGAGGTGATCGGGCTGCTGGAGGCCGAGATCAGGGACCTGAAGAACCAGCTGACCGACAAGAGGCCGCCTCCACGGCCCCTGGACCCGGGAGCCCCCCAGGTCAGACGGCCGGGGGCCCACTGCAGTGGTTAGACCGCTGCTGCCTACGAAACATTAGGCTGTCTCTACATAGGCCTACGGGACAAAGAGTTATGGTTAACATTAGGCTGTCTCTACATAGGCCTACGGGACAGTGATAATTATAAAGAGTTATGTTAACATTAGGCTGTCTCTACATAGGCCTACGGGACAGAGTGATAATTATAAAGAGTTATGGTTAACATTAGGCTGTCTCTACATAGGCCTACGGGACAGTGATAATTATAAAGAGTTATGTTAACATTAGGCTGTCTCTACATAGGCCTACGGGACAGAGTGATAATTATAAAGAGTAATGGTTAACATTAGGCTGTCTCTACATAGGCCTACGGGACAGAGTGATAATTATAAAGAGTTATGTTAACATTAGGCTGTCTCTACATAGGCCTACGGGACAGTGATAATTATAAAGAGTTATGTTAACATTAGGCTGTCTCTACATAGGCCTACGGGACAGTGATAATTATAAAGAGTTATGGTTAACATTAGGCTGTCTCTACATAGGCCTACGGGACAGATTGATAATTATAAAGAGTTATGGTTAACATTAGGCTGTCTCTACATAGGCCTACGGGACAGAGTGATAATTATAAAGAGTTATGTTAACATTAGGCTGTCTCTACATAGGCCTACGGGACAGTGATTATTATAAAGAGTTATGGTTAACATTAGGCTGTCTCTACATAGGCCTACGGGACAGATTGATAATTATAAAGAGTTATGGTTAACATTAGGCTGTCTCTACATAGGACTACGGGACAGAGTGATAATTATAAAGAGTTGTGGTTAACATTAGGTTGTCTCTACATAGGCCTACGGGACAGTGATAATTATAAAGAGTTATGGTTAACATTAGGCTGTCTCTACATAGGCCTACGGGACAGAGTGATAATTATAAAGAGTTATGGTTAACATTAGGCTGTCTCTACATAGGCCTACGGGACAGTGATAATTATAAAGAGTTATGGTTAACATTAGGCTGTCTCTACATAGGCCTACGGGACAGAGTGATAATTATAAAGAGTTATGGTTAACATTAGGCTGTCTCTACATAGGCCTACGGGACAGAGTGATAATTGTAAAGAGTTATGGTTAACATTAGGCCAACCAACACTCCTTCCTGGCACTAGTTCAACCTAACAGAAGGTGCAGTGCCTTGGGGGTTTGATAGTAACGTCTGAGGCCGTCTTCATCGTGTACAGGAGGACGTTGGTGATGTGAACCGCCGGCTGAGGGCTGTGGACTGGCAGCTCAGACGCTCTGAGTCCACCCGGAGGCAGCTGGAGACCTCCCACAACAAGCTGCTGGGGTTCGCCCAGGTTGGACAAAAACACTTGTTTGACTGCATGCGAATCATCTGAGACTAGACGTTAAGGGCTGCACTAATCCATATCGGTACAAATACAATACCCCACTGGGCAGCGCACTGAGACGCGATATAAAACGAGATGGATCAGAGAAACACCCAGGCAGAGGCAATAGGCTCATCTTTGTGGTTTGTGATGAAGCTGCTAAAACATATTCCGTTGTGTTGTAATTTTCATGGCAGCTGGACACAAGATAACTGAGTAATAATATCTATAACATCGTCATCCTATTGCCCGTAACATTGAATACGGAGGGGAGCAGATATACCTCCATAAGCCACAAGATAATTTGAACAAACAAGGGAAACGTCTACTGCGACCTGGTTGGGACTTAATCCAGTTACGACCAGCCCATCTGTCGCGCAGCTCCCGCCACCAGATGCATTCCGCCCTCTAGTGGCCAACACCACCGTCAAGTTATTACATTTATCACATTTGGTATTAAAATAATAGTATCAAATTCATTTTATTGATTAGGGTGGTTTGAGAGCAAAAAATGTGTTTATAACGTGTGTTTACCTACTTTCATATTAAATGGGTATTTTATACATAATGGCGATACACAAAGGATAATAAAACATGGAGTGGAAGGGTTACCCACAGACTCATGCTGTGTCCTACTCCTCACAGAACGTCCACAGAGTGCTGTCGGCTCCTTCCCCGGGCGGCGGAGAACATGGGTAAGGAAGACTTCCTTTAGGCCAGACCTTACCTCTCCACTGCCTCGGCCTCACCCAGGCAACGTGACGCGTGTTCCCCATGTGACCCAGGGCCAGCGAGCCGTCCCCGGTGACGACCAGCCCCGGCACCCCCTCCCCGCGGCCTGACCCGGCCCTCCAGCTGGCCATGGAGGCCAAGAGGCTGCTGGAGAGAGTCTGTGTACTCAACACCGGCGACGCGGGTACGACTGCCGCGAAATGAAACGGACACGCACGCATTCCGAGCTAAGATCAACCTCAGAAATGTTAAGTTTAATACCCTTAATTATTTAAACAAAGCCAAAGGTAAATTACCAGCTAAAACGTATCTATTAATTGATATCGGTTACACACACACACTATCTTATTAAAACTTAAAATGCAAAACCGATAAGACAAAACCTCTTTTTGTTAGTTTGTTACTTCCTTCTCCCACTGGGTTTGTTCACGGCTTTACCTTTTTAAGGGTTAAGGGTCATGTTTCTTTTGGTCAATGTGTTCATTGGTTCAGATGACCGATTACCGTTTCCTTCTTGTCAGAGGACGGAATGAACAGTAATAAATCCTATTTTATTAGTTTCACTCATGACAGAGTAATTACAAATGTAACGATGTCGTTAACCTGACTGGAAATAAAAGATCACCTCTCAGTTGTGACACCTAACAGGCTGTCCCCGTTTACACACACGCACACGCGCACACACGCACACGCACACGCTTGCCATGGATAAAACGTGTTGAAATCTGTTAAATTGAATATGATTTGTGGCCCACAGCATCATGCAGCGAGGCCGAGAGCGTGGATGCCATGAACAGGAGCGCGCCCCCCCCCCCCCCCCCCCCCCCAGTGTGAACCGTGAACAATGAGAGGCAGCAGTCATTCATGGTCGTTTGCCGTCTGCACTGACTGACTGACTGAACTGCTGGCTGCACTTACAAAGTAACTTCCTCTTAAAAATGAAAACCAAAACTGGGTTGTCGTCCTCTGTGCTTTGAAAGTCTAAACATTACGAGGAAAAAACAAAACAAAAAGATAATGGTCCAAAGGAAGGCCGGTTCTTTGTCTGATTTGCAGAGCAGCTTTCTCAACTCTTATATTAAAATAAATGTTCAAAATGACACTATTTACTATGTTTGTTTGATGCCACCTCAGGTAAACCATCTGAGGGTCGAACCCCGTGAGGTTAACTACAGTCTGTGCCAGGTTGACACCACACTGTGAAGTCAGTTTTAACAGCAAACTGCCTTCCACATCAACAGCTCTCATGTGTACAGGCTCAATCCATTTACTGCATTAACATCCTAGCAGTCTTCCACTATGTTGATTAAACCATCTGAGGGTCGAACCCCGTGATGTTAACTACAGTCTGTGCCGGGTTGACACCACACTGTGAAGTCAGTTTTAACAGCAAACTGCCCTCCACATCAACAGCTCTCATGTGTACAGGCTCAATCCATTTACTGCATTAACATCCTAGCAGTCTTCCACTATGTTGATTAAACCATTGCAAGTGAATGGCCAATGTTTAATGCCAAAGTATGTTTATAAATGTCATCCTAGTGTCTTCCATTTCATCCAACATAGAGGCCAGTTAGTTTTCAGAGATCTGAGTATTGGGTATAGGTGATTATTGTTGATGGTCATCTTTCTACATCTTTACAATGACTTGAAGTATGTATTTATTAACGCTACCATTATTCAAGCATCGGTTTCTAGATAAATCACTGAAACAATTGTATTTAATTTTGCTTGGAAATGTATAACCGTCAAGCACAAATTAGAAAATCCATCCCGTTAACCTAATTAGTATAATCTTATTTGCAACAATTTTGATTGAGGTCAACCATAAGAGGTAAAAAGGCTCATTTGGATTTTTTTTGACTGCATGGTTACATTTAATGAATCACAAAAATGATTCTCAAAGTTGACTGAGGAAGGCATAAATCTGTCGTCAGCTGGAAATGACAAGAGATCTCCTGTTACGAGTTGCATTCTAAAAATGTGGAAAATGCTTAAGAAAACCAAACAGATGTTCCTTTCTTGAATCTACTTTGTGGCCTCAAATTCGTTTTCATGCTACCATTTATAATAAAGGACTACACCAGAAATGGACTTAGTATTTCGATATATGAACCATTATAATGTCATTATTAAAGCATAATTGAGATGTTTCCTTTGCCAGAATCTATCGAAAAATTTGAGCTTCTAAAAGGAAACGGGTCAAATGTCCGATCTCCTCCCCCTATCCCCAGAACTGTACCGTGCATTGACCTGGGCTGTCCCGACCTAATCCCAGAACTGTACCGTGCATTGACCTGGGCTGTCTGGACCTAATCCCAGAACTGTACCGTGCATTGACCTGGGCTGTCTGGACCTAATCCCAGAACTGTACCGTGCATTGACCTGGGCTGTCCCGACCTAATCCCAGAACTGTACCGTGCATTGCCCTGGGGCTGTCTGGACCTAATCCCAGAACTGTACCGTGCATTGACCTGGGCTGTCTGGACCTAATCCCAGAACTGTACCGTGCATTGACCTGGGGCTGTCTGGACCTAATCCCAGAACTGTACCGTGCATTGACCTGGGGCTGTCTGGACCTAATCCCAGAACTGTACCGTGCATTGACCTGGGCTGTCTGGACCTAATCCCAGAACTGTACCGTGCATTGACCTGGGGCTGTCTGGACCTAATCCCAGAACTGTACCGTGCATTGACCTGGGCTGTCTGGACCTAATCAAAGCTTAATAAGGCAGGAACCAATGACCTATTGTATGTACCTCTACTAAACATCTGACGGCATTAACCAAACTGTTACATTTCTCCGTCTAAAGTCTTCAGTCATTTCAATGCTAATTCCATCTCTTGACAAATGAGGAAGGCAAAATGAGTGAATAAAATTACTTTTTTATTTTTATAATTAGAACTTATAAACATATAAAGCAGATGAAAGCCCAATAGTTACCGCACACCTTTTTGAACACAAAGGTTCCCAGGTTTCGATAGAAGGCGTAGAAATAAGCCATTGTTTAAACAACGTGGCATCGTTCTCCGACGATGTGTCTACAGCGACCGCAGCCAAAGACACATCTAAAATAACACGATCCGTCTCTTATTGACCCACAGCGTGCCCGTTCTCCAAGTGTGACGCTCACACCTCGACCAGAATAAATAAAACCAAACCCACTTGCAGACCCGCGGCTCAACGGGGGGGGGGGGGCACACAGGCAGCACTCAGCCCTCCTCAGTCTGTCTGTGAGGGGGTGCTGGTCGACCAACACCTTCAGGGGAAGCCCACGGGCGGGGAGCCCACACTGCAGGGGCTGCAGGGGAAGGCCCGGTCGTAGGAGCCAGGGGTCATGCCCATGATCCGGGGGTCCGAGTGGGGGGTCTCCTTGTTGAGGAAGTCGTCCTCTTCGTCCATCGATCGCTGGGACAGAGGAAGGGGGGTGCGTTTAACAAACAGAACCGCCACAGCCGAGCGTACGGACCGTTTATTGACCCCGGTTATAGGAATACCCAGCATGCATCTCACCAGAGAGCGGGTTTCACTCTCCCCGTTTGTGGGTTCGATATCTTAGGTTTGCGCACATGAAAGGTAGTCCTATGCTTTTTATTATTCCCACATCCACAAATTAGTCCAAACTATTGAAGTATCCGTAATATGATTGGACAACGGGCCTCGTTCTTCTGCTTTATGTGAAACCAACTTTAATTGAAGATGAGCGACAGTGACTTCAGTGAATAATTGATTCATAAGGTGAATAACTATGTCTCTAAACGGTATGGGCCAAGCGTTACGTAGCCAAAGGATTGCAGCCATAGTACTACTTTGTAACAGGGCTGTCCATTGTAGCTGGACCTCCGGGCTGAGCTTCAGAGGGAAGACTTAAAACTGTACACCTTTGCAAACCGGTTATTCTCACTCACACACACACACACACACACACACACACACACACACACACACACACACACACACACACACACACACACACACACACACACACACACACACACACACACACACACACACACACACACACACACCCAAAAGCTGCAGTGAATGGCTAAAGGCTCCCTAAAGGTCATCAATGCATATGTAGTAATTGCCCTTCAGCCTTCACCCCTCACCAGTGTCTCCCGCTGGGCGACCCCCTCCTCCGAGTCCTCCGCCTCCTCCCACACCTGGTACAGGGGCTGGATGACACTACTGGACCTGCAGGGAGACAGCAAGCAGCCTACTGAAGACAGGAACCACACTGGGTGGAGGTGGAGGCAGACCCACGGCGAAAGGGTTGTAATAGCTATATCATATCAATGATGGATACAATGTATACGTTACCTCTTGAGCAGGTAGGGGTCGAAGGGGAAGAAGCTGTCCAGGGGGTTGGTGTTGGTGGCCACCGAGCCCCCCGCGTTGGAGCTGCGCACCACCGGCAGCATCTGGCGGTTGTTCTTCTCTATGACCGTGTAGCAGAACGCCACCTGGTACTTCCTGAAGAGAACAGGGTCAGCTACAGGGAGTATAGTACAGTATATATACAGTAACTATAACAGGGTCAGCTACAGGGAGTATAGTACAGTATATATACAGTAACTATAACAGGGTCAGCTACACTAACTAAAACAGGGTCAGCTACACTAACTATAACAGGGTCAGCTACACTAACTATAACAGGGTCAGCTACACTAACTAGAACAGGGTCAGCTACACTAACTAGAACAGGGTCAGCTACACTAACTATAACAGGGTCAGCTACACTAACTATAACAGGGTCAGCTACACTAACTATAACAGGGTCAGCTACACTAACTAGAACAGGGTCAGCTACACTAACTATAACAGGGTCAGCTACACTAACTATAACAGGGTCAGCTACACTAACTATAACAGGGTCAGCTACACTAACTATAACATGGTCAGAGGACAACCTCACAGACTATATGTCATGACAAGGTCAGAGGAAGGTGAGAGACTTTCAAACAACCGGTTGGTTCTGACCTTGCTTATGACAGAGTAAAGATCAGACACACATCATGAACCACGTAGAGAACACGGTGGGACCCAGGGATCAGACACACATCATGAACCACGTAGAGAACACGGTGGGACTCGGGGATCAGACACACATCATGAACCACGTAGAGAACACGGTGGGACTCAGGGATCAGACACACATCATGAACCACGTAGAGAACACGGTGGGACTCAGGGGTCAGACACACATCATGAACCACGTAGAGAACACGGTGGGACTCAGGGGTCACACACATCATGGTCCACGTAGAGAACACGGTGGGACTCGGGGATCAGACACACATCATGAACCACGTAGAGAACACGGTGGGACTCAGGGGTCAGACACACATCATGAACCACGTAGGGAACACGGTGGGACTCAGGGATCAGACACACATCATGAACCACGTAGAGAACACGGTGGGACTCAGGGGTCAGACACACATCATGAACCACGTAGGGAACACGGTGGGACTCAGGGGTCAGACACACATCATGAACCACGTAGAGAACACGGTGGGACTCAGGGGTTACCTGGTGAAGGCAGCGAAGAGGTTGATGACGGCCGGCAGGCAGACGTTAAGCGGGTTCAGCTGACACATCACAACACGCTCAAGGTTCAGACCCTGAAGATAGGCCAGACCTAAAACACCAACAACAGGAAATAAATCACCCTGCCTCCGTCTGTGTGTGCAACATATCATCTAGTTAGAATCCTCAGAGCAATTCATTTGCATTCACTCCACCACTATACTATACCGGGCCGTCTGATGTAGACATTCTTAGCTTCAACACCCTGCTATGAGCTAGGAAGGGAACCACTGTTCCCTTACTAGTTGTGTTTTCAAGACTTTTCAGATTAGTAAGTAGGCCTACCAGGTAAGATGAACCAAATGTTTTGCGCTTGTAGTTCTCGTAAGGACGGGAGCACTAATTTTAATGAATCATTTACAGAATATCAAATCATGTGGTGGTCGAATAATTAGTAAAAACTGAATCCTGACCAGATGGCGGTGGTAGACGTCCTGGTGGATTAACCAGCATTAAAACAATCCATTTTAGGCATTGGCATCCCTAGTGATTCAGTGTTTGTAGACAGTCGTTATTTTAGACCATGAATTACCAGACCTTTCTTTTTCTATTGCATTGTTGTTAATATAGCGACAGACGGATAGGAGGGTGTAGGAGACAGATAGGAGGGTGTAGGAGACAGATAGGAGGGTGTAGGAGACAGATAGGAGGGTGTAGGAGACAGATAGGAGGGTGTAGGAGACAGATAGGAGGGTGTAGGAGACAGAGGGTGTAGGAGACAGAGGGTGTAGGAGACAGAGGGTGTAGGAGACAGAGGGTGTAGGAGACAGAGGGTGTAGGAGACAGAGGGTGTAGGAGACAGATAGGAGGGTGTAGGAGACAGATAGGAGGGTGTAGGAGACAGATAGGAGGGTGTAGGAGACAGATAGGAGGGTGTAGGAGACAGATAGGAGGGTGTAGGAGACAGATAGGAGGGTGTAGGAGACAGATAGGAGGGTGTAGGAGACAGATAGGAGGGTGTAGGAGACAGATAGGAGGGTGTAGGAGACAGATAGGAGGGTGTAGGAGACAGATAGGAGGGTGTAGGAGACAGATAGGAGGGTGTAGGAGACAGATAGGAGGGTGTAGGAGACAGATAGGAGGGTGTAGGAGACAGAGGGAGGGTGTAGGAGACAGATAGGAGGGTGTAGGAGACAGATAGGAGGGTGTAGGAGACAGATAGGAGGGTGTAGGAGACAGAGGGAGGGTGTAGGAGACAGATAGGAGGGTGTAGGAGACAGATAGGAGGGTGTAGGAGACAGAGGGAGGCCCTGCACCAAGAGGACCACGCGGGGGTCAAGCCGCGTGGCTGCCATCACCTTTCTTCATGTTGACCTCCAGGATGGCGCGGTGCCTGAAGATGAGTGCGTAGAACACGGCCTGGCAGGCCGTGTAGAAGGGCCCGTGCAGGGTGACGTCGCAGCAGGCCTGTCTGCCGCCAGCGTCCAGGCTGTCGATGTAGCCGTGGATCCACTGCACCAGGAGGTCCACGCACGCACGGACCGTGCTGGAGGGGGGGGGGACAGAGAGATGATGAACACCCACCTTCAGGTTAACCAGCAGCAGAGTAGAGAGGGTATCGGTGGAAAGGGTTCCATTGTTATTGTGGGATTTCTTAAAGGGGACATATTATACCAGGTGTGAGTGTGATTGGCCGATACAATCTGTCTCTGACATCACTAGTGGGCGTGTCCACCTAGATGTGTTCTGGATAGATCAGTCTACAGTCTACCCAGTGGACCGTAGCAAAGGTTGCTCATCTATCCAGCACACATCTAGGTGGACACGCCCACTCGTGATGTCAGAAGAGGCTGATGACGGCTAAAAACATTTATAGAACACATTTCGTTTTTTAACAGACTTAGTACAGAGCAGGCACTCGCGTCTAGTTTCAGCATCTTTCCAATGACACTCCCACCTGGTGGTACAATATGTCACCTTTAACGCATGCACAGAGAGGGACAGGGTGCTTACACCACGGGCAGGAAGCTGGCCCGGGCCAGGAGGCTGCCGATGTAGCCCGCTGCCGCCTGCCGCAGCACGGGGGCGAAGGACGGGTTCTGGAACACCTTCCACAGGTGCTCCAGGAAGGCCTCGGCCAGCGCCTGAGAGGACCAATGAGAGGGCTGCATGAGGGATGGATTATTACTGACCATCATGAAGGTCGTCCTCTTGATGAATGCAGCCGGTCAAACGCTTCACACATGGACGCTGGACGGATGAAATAACCCCATCGACTCGCAACGATTGGACACGGTCGGTAGAGTTAGAGAAGTTATAAACAGAGTAATGTTGGATTATTTCCAAAGGGATTTATTTTGTTGAACAATTTTCCTTGGAATTTCTTACAAAAAAAAAATTATGCCAATTACAATTACATTTAGGGCATTTAGCAGACGCTTTTATCCAGCGACTTACATCAGTTAATACACACATTGACACCCCGACGGCAGAGTCAACCATGCAGGGCGACAGCCAGCTCGTCAGGAGCAGTGAGGGTTAGGGGTCTCGCTCAGGGACGCATCAACACTCTAGCTAGGAGGAGCTGGGGATTGAACTAGCAACCTTTAGGTTACAAAATGACGCCGCAGCCATTTCATATGGACCATCCCCACGGGACCACTCCTCCTCCAGATCCCAGCCGTTGAGGAACAGTGTGCTCCGATCACTCACCACCCTGAAGCTGCAGAGGTAGAAGAGGATGTACTGCACGTGGCACGAGGCGTGCGTGGGCAGGATGAGCTTGTCAAAGATGGACAACAGGTCTCTGAACAGCTCCTTGGTCCTCTCCACATCCAGCGCGCCTACGGACAACACGGCAGCAGAAGGTCGTCTTGGTGACCTTCAACATGTACTGTAGGTCAACACCCGTCGAGTGACGTTCTGTACCAACAAATAAATAGACCGGAGACATGCCAGCAGCCTCCTCCCTACACCCGTCACGTCAGAGCGTGGGTGTGGGAATATTCTGGGGGGAGGGGCGATATCCTTTTAGGGCCCGTCCACACAGAGCCGATTATTTGGTGAAAGCGCATAAGTCTTGTGCGTTTCGGCCGACCGTCCAGACGGAGCCGGCGAACCCGGTGCCCGAAACCGCACATTTCTGAAACCGTGTCCGAGGGTGGTTTCAAATCTATCCGGACCTATGCGGTTTCGTGTTAGGATTCGTGTGGACGCCTGAAACGCAAACGATGACGTCGTTAGCCCCCCACCAGCAGGGGGACGTCAGAGTTGCATTGAAATTTTTATTAATTTCTTTATTTGCATTCTTTTTGTAGCTTTGAATACAGCCCCTTGATCCATTTAATTACTAACTGTACATTAAAAAGTATTTCTGCTCAGTTTAAAAGGTTGAATCTCCTCGTGACCGTATGTTTGTATGCAGCGCGGAGGCTTGATGCGCACAGGCTTGATGCGCTCCACTTATTACTATTACTACAGCGTTTCTACAGCTCGATGCGGTTTTGCAATGACTCCGTCTTTACGGAGATATTCCTGAACCGCATTAAAACTAAACCGGGTCGTTTTCGCCCATTTGGGCTCCGGTTGGACGGGGCCTCAGTTACGTGGGTTTAGAGGTGAAAGGCGTCCTCATGAGGTACCTTATGAGTAACCTCATGAGGTACCTTATGAGTAACCTCATGAGGTACCTTATGAGTAACCTCATGAGGTACCTTATGAGTAACCTCATGAGGTACCTCATGAGTAACCTTATATATCGTTTTTTCAACATAAAAGTCCACCGCTTCTTTCCTCATTTATTTGGGGAACAAATGCACACGTTTTAATATATTGAAGGGGTTGTATCCACCGTGACTCTTTCAACATCAACATCTACTGGAGAGAGGACTCACCGTCAGGTGATGGGGTTATTGGTTAACCCTTACCTGTGAATGGTCTAAAAGCGTAATGTTCTGATACGGGCATGCGCAGTCCCCCACAACAGAGTCGATGCGCCCTTCTGTCCCTGTGCGCTGTGTGAGCTGTCTGGGTGTGGTCACACCCCCCCCCCCCTCACTCACCCTTGGGCAGGCAGCTGTCCCTGATGTAGCTCATGGTCACCATCATCAGGGAGTCCAGCTTCTCGGCCATGGGGTGGGCGGTCAGCCCCGAGCCCTGCTCTCCAGCCTCGTCCTCGTCCTGGGGCAGGGGACACACACTCAGTCAAAGGGAGGGACGGACACACAGCTTCAGAACGACAGATGGCCTCCACATGTACCAGAGACACACCAAGAGCCAGGAGACCTCTGGGGTAAACACAGAGCAGAGAGCTTTTTATTTTTTTTTAAACATTTCGAAAACGAAAAGCGCTATAAACAAACTAGAATTAATCTGAAGCCTGAAAGGTAGCATTGTTTAAAATATATGGGATCAAAAACAATTCAATAGATCAGACTTTTCCAGAGTTACACCTTCAATATTCTCCCTACTGTCATCAACTGATGGTTATTGGCCAAAGGGTCAAAGGGACGGAGGACCAACTGGTCCACGTTACCAGTTGGTCCCTTTGACTTTGAGTTGAGGATCAACTGTTCCACGTTACCATGTCGAAGAGTCCTTCCTCTGTGAGCTCGCTCTGGTGCTGCAGGCTTCTCTCCTCTGCCTCCTCGATCGATGCCCGTGGTGCGCTCACCTGGGGAACACTTTAATTAAGACCTCAGGAGACCCGGCAGGAACACAGGGCAGGGGCTCACCACGGCACACACCAATTAAAAAGGAATAAAACCTGCTTTGTTGTAAATTATGGGTCAGCGACATCCATCTTTGTCCCGAGGAAAAGATGAGTTTGTATGTCAGACTTCACATGCTTAAACTATCAGATGGATAGTTCAAATTAGACACCCAATGAAATAAGCTGCAGAATGTTGGCTACTTGTTACCTGGTTAGTGAAAGTAACACAGGAACGTTAACTGCTTGATTCCTGGAAGACTGGCAGCCTAACAATAGTTTACATGCAGGCTGTTCAGATGGATCACATGAACCCAGATTTCTTTCCATCATGTATTAGCTCAGCAATACTTACTAAATTCAAACACTGGTCAATATTAACAATTGTTAAACAATTGCAAACATTTATGGAACACATTTCGTTTTTTATCGATATATACAGACTCATAATACAGAGCACACACTCACGTCTAGTTTCAGCATCTTTCCAATGACTATTTCCAAGACATCTCTCTGAATGGTTGGAATGTACACAGTCACCCTCAGAAGGTTATGGACATAACACTCCTGTAGAACAATCATTAAGACAGTAAAGTGTCAGAAAATGGATTCATGAAACCAATTATTATGATAATTATTGATGGTAATGACAATGGACAAAGGACAAAAAACGTTCCCGATGCCAACGTTCACCAAGCAATGTGATCTGAAGATAGCCGTCAGGAAGGACGGTTGAGGGTTGTTCACATCTCACTCACCAAGGTTCTGGAGGACTTCTGCACGAACGGGAACTTCTCATTTAAAATGGGCACCAGGAAGTGACTCGTGCTGTGGGGACAGAAGGAGACGCCTGAACACTCAGAGCGTACTAATCAATAAGAGATGAGGGTCGTTCAGCGACGCCTGGGGCCAGACGGAGGGGGGACTCACGACGGGACGTATCTGAGGATGACCTGCAGGGCCTGGTGGCAGTGGCCGAAGGTCCTGGCAAGGTCTGGAACCAAACACAAAGATGAGCTCAGACGCAACCACTGGAACGTGGAACCAATACAGAGCATGCACCACAGCTTTAATACATTCAGCCTGGTAATAATTGCATTGAATCAATAAATCACAATAAAATCCAAAAGCGATCTCAATAAGATGTGTCACCATAAGGTTATTTTCTTTTAGGAGAGAGAATGCATTGAAGTGAAGCTTTGAACATACTTTCATCGTCATCATCGTCTGAATCCGAGATGTCCACACCTCCTTCACAGATTTTAACTCTCTCTGAAAGATGAAAAAAAGGATTAATAGACAAGCAATTGACGGCATCAACAACTCAGTAATGAAAAGGAACAAAGCTCAACCTTCATATTCACAAAGGGTTACGTGAATCTAAATCATTCCAATCTGTGGAATTACTGACGTGTGCCGGTGTAGGGTTGAGCTGCTATATGAAGTTCTATGGAATTTGTCTACATACTGCTGAGCATCACAGTCAAGCCCAACATGAGGAGCTGGGGGAGCTTGTCTACATACTGCTGAGCATCACAGTCAAGCCCAACACGAGGAGCTGGGGGAGCTTGGTGTTTCAGTGGTGAAACATTTGCGTTGAAGAGCAAAACATTCCTACTTCAATAATAATGTAAAATATCTGACAAATTAGAAAAATATAGGTCAGACTAAGATGGTGTCGACATCCAAAGCAAGCTTCATGTTTGTTTGTGGCGGACTACCTACTGAACAACCAAAGGGTGCCTTACTGGGAATGAAGTGTGAAACAACCATTTTGAGGCAAGCACAGAGGAAGACTGTTTGGGCTGACACCAGGTTCCCCAGGAAGGCCAGGTACTCCTCTATGACGGCAGGACTACGGCCCAGCCAGGGCAACCTCTGGGGATGGGACGCCACCACACACAACATCATACACGGTACAACGCCATGGATGGATTGCACACACAAACATGATAAGCATGGTTATTTTAATAAAACTCAATAGAGCATCTATTTTTGTTAAAATTATAATAAAAAAGGAGGGGGTCAATTTCTTTACACTTTCCATAATCTAAAGCATTTTGGGGTAAACAGCATAATGGAACATATCCTCCATCGAGGAAAGGTGGGAACCTTGATCATTTGGAAAGTAATTAAAGTTTTTACAAGCCATAAAGTAAAAATACTACAACTTTGTAAAATGGCAGTAAATGTAAACATAGCTAAAATTATCATTTAAAACAAAAAGCAAAACAGCATTTCAACCAAATTTAAAAGATACAAGATACAATTGTCTAAAAATAATAATAGATAGAATTTTTTCATTGGCTGCTGCTTAAAACAATCAACAGATCCAGCAGATCTGTTGGGCCAGCACGATATAAACTTGGTTGCCTTTCGAATAAGGCAAGAAAATTGTACCAATAGTGCAGCAATAACTGCACTGTAACTGCACTGTAACGCATCATTTTCTTTATCTACTCTAAATCGCACGGGAAGCCAATAGAGTGAGGCTGGAGTTGGAGTAACATGGGACTATAACTCGTTATGCTTTTAACAGCCTGGAAACCAGGCTGTTACATTTTGTTGAACCCTAGGCAAGTCACATCAGCTTGGTTAAGGCAAGTGAAAAGGGAGTTACTTTACAGTAGTCTAAACAAGGAGGATGGAAGTATGAATTAGTAATATACTACTTGGCAGGTTTAAATAGGAATGGCTGACGAAACTAAATGAGCAGAAACCTCATATTGTAAAATATAGGAATAATCTCACAGCTATTCAAGAAATGATTTCCCAAGTATATACTCACCAAAATTGTGTGGATAAGATGTTCATGGTCCTTGCCGAGCAATGTCACACAACTACGAAACTCTTGTAGCCAATTTATGATCTGCCCATCCTGTAAGATAGACTATTTAAATCCAGGGGAAACTGCACCAATAACAAATGTTAAAAGTATATGATTAACACAAGTTGTATTTACCTTGATATCTGGATCTGACAACTGGTGCTTCAGCAGTTCGTACTGTTGCAAGTCTCCCTTCATTTAAAATGTTTTCAACAAGTAAACATTAATATTCAACGACAAAAGGCTTGCAATTAATTGAGCAGCTTTGTTAAACAAACATACACTTCCACGAAACTGAGGTAAATTCAATTCACAATAAGCACATTGAAAAGGGTTTACAGCTTAAAATATCAAGCTTCAACGGGCATGAATATACTATAAATACATGTATATAATATAGGATATATATAGGAGCGTTGGTCTAACGTTACCTGTTTGTATTTAGCTAACGTAGCAACAACACTCCCTCCGAACCGTACGGTCTTCGTAGGAGGGGTGTTCAGGAAATCCCGGCCATCGATCTCCATGCTTTATAACTCACGTATTGCGTTGATACAGTAGTCGTTTCTTTTCATTTGTAAAAGGAAGTAATAAACTCCGGCGCTTTGAAAAAATAATTGAACTAGTAGTGTATGTTTACTTTGGTCATGTCCTTTAACATGAACTACATTATCGAGCTTCAGTAGAAAATACGACTTAATGAGATAGTCGTCCACGAGCGGAAACAAAAGACACCATCAGACGGGGTATTAATGGTCCATATCGCCTATTGCTTCGTTGAGTTACATATTACTCTCCGTGGCTAAACACGATGCACGCATTCCCATATGTGAACACATTTTTCCTGTAACGTGACTTCCGACTACCAATTAAAAGCAGGGTATAGTATGACGTAAGATGTTCACAGAGCGTCATGTTTGTTTACTTCCGGTAAAAATGGCGTCGTATCGGTGGATTTGTCGCGTTTTTATCACCTCTATTTGCATTTAGGGCACATTTTCGCTTACTGTGATCTTGTTTGAGGAAACATGAAAATGAATGTTGTTCAGTACCCCTTTGCAGATAAGTGATGAAGCTTTCCCTAATTTCCTAGAGCCCTGGTAGAGTTTAGGCTAGTCCGGGTGGTATTTAGTAGCCTATTTAAAGGTACTGGGGCTGGCTTGGGGGAGGAGCTTTGAGTACTGTTCCTTTTGAAATACAATAGTTCACTAGGAGCTGCATCTGCATGCTGCATGTGAAGTGATTCTACCTCGATTGCCTGCATAAGCAAATGAAAGAAAATAAACGCCTGGAGCGGATCAGATGAGCCTCACCAACTGACGTCCTTTGGTGGATTAGTATTCATGGCCTCGCCCACCTTGGCTTGAGACGGCCCACGGGAAGACACTATTAATTTTGCCACTTTGCCAAGGTGCTTACATGGCAGAACAAGTTCGTGCCTGTGCTATGTGTGGCGATAACAAAGCCACGTTGCATCTCTTGCCCAAGAAAGAAGAGTTGAGGAAGAAATGGTTGGAATTTATCTTTGGAACACCACCAGCGAAATACAACTCCAACTTAGTTCTGTGTTCTAATCATTTTGACCACAGTGACTTTTCCAACTTCGGTGCCTACAGTAGTGGTTTTGCTTCAAGGTTGTTCATAAAACCTGGATCTGTACCGTCACGACGATCGACCGCCAGCTCACAGACTGTAAGTAAAAAAATAAACTTTTGCGCCTAAGGTTTTTGTTATAAAATAGCATAATGTTCATATTCTCCAAGTTATGAAATGGGCACACGCTAGCTTTCACTCTCATATCTATGACCACTCTATACCCAAAAAGAGATTTATCTTGTTGAACCTAGAATCTTCTAACATAAGCTAAGCGCTGATCCACAAATTATAATATTAGCAACAATATCTTACTTAGACTACGGCACAAAGGATTGTAACACGTTTTCCTATGTATCCCATTATTACATTGGCCTTTGTGCATTAATGTTTTGTTTGATTACTTGCTGTTTACTTGGTGTTTTGTATGTCTTCCAGAGCACATTGGTGACCCCCCCCACCCATACCAGCACACAAACAGATCCACCTAGCCTTTCATGTCGGGCTACACTGCTTGCTATGGGTACATTAGGTCATCCTGCTAGAAGCAAAGGTTTGTGATCTAACTCTTTTTAAACTTCTGTTGTGCGAGTTTCTAGAACTCATTTCCTAGTAGCACAGGTTCTTATGTGCTCGTCAACGTGGGAGAGTCAGTCTCACACTAGGCCATCTTACCGTGCCCAAGTCCGTTTGACACCTCTGCGCCCCTAAAGTCTAGATCGTTTGGCTAGTGTGAGCACACCAACTGTACTCGAGAACAGTTCAATTCCGTGGCCTGAGCACACTTCGGAGAGGTGTGCTCAGGCCTAGTGAGTGCACCCTCAAATGCATTAAAAACATAATTTATATTCCTGAATGTCTTTTTTTGTTGTACAGCCTAGAAATGGCCCTCATGCTGATTGACTCGCTTTAGACGTAGGGCTCTTGACACCTCTCCCCTCCCCTACTACCCGGCCCTACTCACACCTCTCCACTCCCCTACTACCCGGCCCTACTCACACCTCTCCACTCCCCTACTACCCGGCCCTACTCACACCTCTCCCCTCCCCTACTACCCGGCCCTACTCACACCTCTCCCCTCCCCTACTACCCGGCCCTACTCACACCTCTCCACTCCCCTACTACCCGGCCCTACTCACACCTCTCCACTCCCCTACTACCCGGCCCTACTCACACCTCTCCACTCCCCTACTACCCGGCCCTACTCACACCTCTCCACTCCCCTACTACCCGGCCCTACTCACACCTCTCCACTCCCCTACTACCCGGCCCTACTCACACCTCTCCACTCCCCTACTACCCGGCCCTACTCACACCTCTCCACTCCCCTACTACCCGGCCCTACTCACACCTCTCCACTCCCCTACTACCCGGCCCTACTCACACCTCTCCCCTCCCCTACTACCCGGCCCTACTCACACCTCTCCCCTCCCCTACTACCCGGCCCTACTCACACCTCTCCACTCCCCTACTACCCGGCCCTACTCACACCTCTCCCCTCCCCTACTACCCGGCCCTACTCACACCTCTCCCCTCCCCTACTACCCGGCCCTACTCACACCTCTCCCCTCCCCTACTACCCGGCCCTACTCACACCTCTCCCCTCCCCTACTACCCGGCCCTACTCACACCTCTCCACTCCCCTACTACCCGGCCCTACTCACACCTCTCCACTCCCCTACTACCCGGCCCTACTCACACCTCTCCCCTCCCCTACTACCCGGCCCTACTCACACCTCTCCACTCCCCTACTACCCGGCCCTACTCACACCTCTCCCCTCCCCTACTACCCGGCCCTACTCACACCTCTCCCCTCCCCTACTACCCGGCCCTACTCACACCTCTCCACTCCCCTACTACCCGGCCCTACTCACACCTCTCCACTCCCCTACTACCCGGCCCTACTCACACCTCTCCACTCCCCTACTACCCGGCCCTACTCACACCTCTCCCCTCCCCTACTACCCGGCCCTACTCACACCTCTCCACTCCCCTACTACCCGGCCCTACTCACACCTCTCCCCTCCCCTACTACCCGGCCCTACTCACACCTCTCCACTCCCCTACTACCCGGCCCTACTCACACCTCTCCCCTCCCCTACTACCCGGCCCTACTCACACCTCTCCACTCCCCTACTACCCGGCCCTACTCACACCTCTCCCCTCCCCTACTACCCGGCCCTACTCACACCTCTCCACTCCCCTACTACCCGGCCCTACTCACACCTCTCCCCTCCCCTACTACCCGGCCCTACTCACACCTCTCCCCTCCCCTACTACCCGGCCCTACTCACACCTCTCCACTCCCCTACTACCCGGCCCTACTCACACCTCTCCCCTCCCCTACTACCCGGCCCTACTCACACCTCTCCCCTCCCCTACTACCCGGCCCTACTCACACCTCTCCACTCCCCTACTACCCGGCCCTACTCACACCTCTCCCCTCCCCTACTACCCGGCCCTACTCACACCTCTCCCCTCCCCTACTACCCGGCCCTACTCACACCTCTCCCCTCCCCTACTACCCGGCCCTACTCACACCTCTCCCCTCCCCTACTACCCGGCCCTACTCACACCTCTCCACTCCCCTACTACCCGGCCCTACTCACACCTCTCCCCTCCCCTACTACCCGGCCCTACTCACACCTCTCCCCTCCCCTACTACCCGGCCCTACTCACACCTCTCCACTCCCCGCTGTCTCAACCTGTTTGAGGAAGTCAATTGCATTACAGATATAATGTACATTCATGAATGTCTCCTTTTTGTGGGTGTTCTACTTGGTGCTTCATACACCTTACCAAAGGCACTGACATCTTTTTGTTTTCTTGGTGCCGTTACGGTTTTGTGTTAAGTAGTGAATGCCCTGTGTAGTATTCATATCATGTACATTGACAGTAATACACATTCATTTACTTTAGGTACCCAAACTGAATCCTTCATGAAAAGTATGAGCATTTCCACGAGTACTTTGGATGCACCATGGGGGCCTGCTACCTCCATGCCCGTGAAGCATGTTCATCCAAGGCCAGCTAAAAGACCTCGGGTTGGGGAGGAGGACGAGGAGGAGGATGAAGGTGGCATCTTCACAATAAAACCTGAACCCCACGACTCCACCTATGATCCAGCGCAGTCAAGGAGCAATGTGACAGAATCATTACAGCCCACGTATGTGCTTTGGGCTGTCAATTAAGCTAAACTACAACGTTTATATTGACATATCCTTGTGTTAATACTTTGCTTGTTAACCTAACATTGTGGAAGTCTATAATGCCATTTGTCTCAAACAGTGATACGTCTTCAACTGGATACAAAGACTCCAAGTGCATCGTATTGGAGAAGAACCTTATGGAACTTTTTGAAACGTGTCCAGTCTGCAGCCGAGTGTCAGATGTGAGGACCTACAAACGAGGAACATATTTGTCGGTCGTCCAAAAATGCAATCACTGCCAGTATTCCAAGCAATGGAAGAGCCAGCCAGTGATGGCAGCGTCCCTGTAGGCAACAATCAACCGTCTGCTGCCATATATTTCACCGGCCGTTCATATTGTGCAAAAGGTAAAGGTACACTCAACATTTTACTGTTTACTATCTAACCAGATTGAGCAGTATTTATCTTCTCCAACTTTTGGCGTATTTATAAGTTCCAGTTCCTGGTCTGACACAGCGATAGCCCTCCTGCTGATGGGCTGCTCACGTTAGACACAGGGCTCTTCAAATATCTCCCCTCCCCATCTGCCTCAACTTTACATTACAAAGACTGTCAAGTGGCAGCATGGAATGAGCAACCATGTGTATTGATGAGCAACATCCTCAAACTCAGGGCCAGAGACAGTCGCCAAACTGACCTCTTTGGTGAACCACATGCAAGGCAGACGTAGCCATGACAAAACTCTCTTCCATCAAATGCCAACATCCAGTCCTTTAGAGCTTAGCACGCTACAATGGCTCCTAAGTTTACACTTATCAAAGTTGTTAACCTCTATAGGCATGGTTCCCGAACGGTCTCTAAAGAGACTTCTTAGGAAACACTCCTTACGTCGTTCGTACACGGCGCTGTCCAGAAAGAAAGTGCTGAAATCGATTGCTTAGAGTTCGATTTTCCATTTCATGTGCAGGTGCATAAAAAATATTGCAGTCTTTGCTAATAAAACATTTCTCGATATCCTTCTAGTTGGCTTAAACAATTATTATACCATTGGTGAACATACTAGCATAGCCTATACTGATTTAAAACGAAAAATAGAAAATATAGAAACAGCAGAGGAAATTGAGGCAATTAAATCCTTAATTACATCCTTAATTCAAACATGTCTTTTCATTTGAACTCAATTGGCCACGGATGCAAATTTGGAATGAACAACTAAACAACTTGCACATTTTATTTGGTGCTTGTGTGTTTCCAGAAATTATTTTCTTCATGAATGACTTCAAACCATTGTTGCAGTTCCATGCGCCATGGGGATTTCTAAAGGTTACTGTACAGTGGCGTGACTAGTGTCAGGAGCTGAAACATCACTACGGTAGAGCTAAGAAGGTTCTATGAGCCCTTCAGACCAACCGTACCAACAAACGACGTACGAAAGATACTTGGCAAAGAATGTTTCGGGAAACATGCAAAATGGTAGAACTAAAAGAGGTTACGAATGACGTAGTGTCAAGAGGCCTTTAAGAAGGCTTCGGGAAACCGGGCCCAGGTGTGTAGTTGTCTATTGCACTCAATGTTTTATTTACTTTATGCTTCATCTCTCTATCTTCCAAAGCCCTCTGCAGAGTGGAGAAGATACTTACGAATAAGAGTGTCCTCAGTGATGATGAGAAGCTAAGCTCCCGGTATCAGACCTCAACACTGGAGACATTCCACCGTGTAATCTTGGGCTTCACACCCAAAAGTGTGGTCTACTCTTCATTGGGATGTTGTACAGGTATGTTTGTCACATCTACATTTGCCACCATGTGTAAAGTAGGGACACTGATTTTACAAGGAATGCCTGCAATTAAGAGAAATAATGTAATCTTCTGCGCTGAAATATGTTATCAAATTTGATGTTAGTTTGGATGTGACCAATATTGGTAGGATAGTGATTTGTCATTACAGCCTATTTTGTTTTTCAGACTATATCTGGCAGCAATGCCCTTCAATGAAAACGCTGGTCGCACTCAGGCAAGAACAACTTCAGGGAAACTGATGTACAGAAAAGGTAGGACACTATGTGAAGCCAGTAAAATCACCACCAACACACTGCAAGTAACTGAAATGCAAACAATTTATTGCTATGTATGAAAGACAAATTAAATTGTTGCATGTTGAGCTGACATTATGTACATATTTAGATCGAACCTTTACTTCCAGGGTACGTCTACAACCTGAAAGCTGTGGTGTTTGAAGAGATGGTCCCCAACCCCCAGTCTGCTCGGAGGAGCTCTAGAATATCTGACCTCAGTTTTGTACCATCCTCTGATGAGAGGAGCTGCGGCTGCATAAACATCTCGCTTTAGCCCAGGGCGGCCCTAAAGACGAGGTATTGGCCCCGTGTGTCTGGGAGCTCCCTTCGGATCTTCAGGACAACACAAGCCGGAACAACAACTCTGACCTTTCTTCCTAAATAACCCAGCCCCAGCGTACAAAATATCTGCAGGCCAGATGTCTGCATCAGCTGGCAAAAAGAGGACATTGTTAATTTCTGTACATAGTTTTGTGTTTCGTTTTGCGTTTGCATTATTTTTTATAGACTTCATTATGACTATGTAAATATATTGAAGTTATTTGTTGAAAATGGACCCGTTTTGTATTTTGGCTTTCTAAGTTTTCTTCAAAAGGTAAGTAGCATAGGAGTAGCCTATCTGCTAGGAAGATTGCAAAGATTTAATAGAGTAAAGAAACAAGTCTTTATTTAAAATGTCCAACTGTATTAGGATTATGCAATTTGAATGTATGATGACGATCAACTATTACCATTCTGAAACTTCAATCGACAAACGATCAGGAAGCGGTTCTTGTGCTATCTCTTCTACTTCCTCCGATTCAGGATCAAACAGATAAGGCTGTATCTCCAAAGACAGTTTTAGCGCGGTAAAGTTGAAGGAGCGGAGGCAGGTAGAATTCTTGATAACGTGCTGGAGGGACATATTCATGACATGCAAATAACTCGCCTCAGATTGGCTAACAGCACTGTGACGTACAGTGCTTTTATCAGTCTAATTATTTGCATGTCATGAATAATCATGAGTAAGAGCCAAATCGTGTCGTTCCTCCCCGCCCACCTCCTCCGTACTAGAACCATGGATCTATTAGACTAGAACAGCACCAAAACCGACTCACAGTCACAGAGCATTCATTGCTACTAGTGACCACCGCAAAATTAATAAAAAAAACGATGCAATGACACCTTTAGGCAAAGGTTGAAATTGACAAGGAAGTAGGCCTAACCCCAAACGTTACACCTTGTAATATATTTAGTTGTAAACAAATTAAAAGCATACGCCAACCCAGCTCAACGATCCTAGAAATAATTATGGTTATACAACAGTGAGTTCTGACCAGGTAATTTAATCGGACAAGAGTCATACCATGAGTGCTGACATAAAGTATAGCAGCACTGGTACCTCTAGCTACATCCTCAAGGCTCAAACACAGGTTGGAGCATAACTCCTCACAGTTAACCGTTATTAATATCAACAATGGCTGTTAGATTATAACTAACTAACTCGCAAAGAAATAATGAATGGTCGTTTGGAGAGGGTGGAGGAAAATAAGCACAAAAAACCACACACACACGGCCCCAGTGCGACTGTCTACAGACTCTATGTTCACTGGCTGCAGAAACATACAGATGTGCGTGATACAGGTTGATGGGGTGTAGTACCTATAGTCCTACACAAGTAGCCAGCTGGTTATGCAGGGAAATGTGTATCTATGGCAACAGTCCAGTCCCAGTCCAGCTGCTGAACTATCAGGGTTGATGTACAGTTATATTGGATTCTGATACTTATGTAATATTAAATAAATAGGCCTACAGGACTTTTCCTTGTAACAGTTAGAGTAATTGCTACTTTTACTGAAGAAAATGATCTGAGTACTTCTACCAATGGTTTGGTAGTCAATATAAATCATGGAACAGTGAAATGTCAGTACTTAGGTGGCCAGCTTGTGTTATTGATGGACTCAAATATTTCAAATTCGTTTATAGGCCATTTACATCACACACAATGTTGACATAGAAAGTACACAAGGAAGTACAATCAGGCGGATGATTGTCTGTTTATTGAGCAAGGGACTGAAATGATGACCTTTGAACGCTACTCCTCTGCAGTGAGTAGAGCAGGGGTGAGCCTACCTGGGCCTAGTGATGTAAGCCTAGTGATGGCTGATGAGATGGTTCATCCAATCATCTGCCAAGGATTTGTTTGAAGGTACTTGCTGCCCAAACAGTTTCAAAGAATGACTTCCGAGATGGTTGAGCAATCTGGCGTCACTGGTAACAGTTTTTTTCAGGGTTCTTTTTGAGTAAATTATGTGGCAAATCATGCATAGTCCGATTGGAATAGCCTTTTCCTGTTCTAGCACTTTTTAAACCTTTTATTTGACCTGGATGGCTCTATTTAGTGAAAAATGTAAGTTAGCTGTGGTGGCCCTTTTGACAGAATTCAAAAATGATTAATCTGTTATGAACATTTAAACCAAAAACAAAGTAATATAAAGGGTATTTTGGACTCAATAAAAAATGCTAGAGAAAGTATACAATTTGGTATGCTAAACGAGCGTCTTGCATTTCCTGAGACCTACAGTTACTTGCAAAGCTCCCAGTTTGCACGGTAGAATAGCCATCTGTTTGATGGGACCCATCACACAGACTCTGTTGCGCTCTCCTTGCCGCCACGCCCCCTGGTGACGTTATCCTACAAATGGACCAAACGAAATCGCGATCAATACCTCACTCACCTGCAATTTGTCTGGAAAAGTTTGAAGAGTAATAACACGAAACATTGGACAGCGGTGGAAAAGAGCGGAGGACCGATCGCTCCCTGGGTCTAGCCTTTCAAGATGGAATCAAATTACCGGAGACTAGGGAACTGTGCGTGTATGTTCTGGCTGGCTATAGCCTTCGACATACTGGGCATGCTTATTCTTCTTACTGGAGTTTTTGCCAACGTTTTCTTCTACGACTTTCTAATATATGCTGGCGCCATTATCATTTTCCTCAGTCTCATTTGGTGGTTGTTCTGGTTCACGGGCAACATCGAGGTGCCCTCTGAGGAACTGGAGGATGATATTGGGTTACCTCCTAGGAAGCCGGCCACCGAGGGCATCAAGGGCACCGTGAGGAGTCTTTCAAGGCGCCTGTCCCATGGGATACTGCATTCTCTCAGGAGCCGCACTCCCAAATCGTTCAGCGAACACAGAGCCTTTCCGCGGGATGGCCAGCAGCTGGGGGGAACCTCATCGGCCGCGAGCACGACCCTCCAGCGCGAGCACTTGAACACAGTCTCAGACTTTGTAGAATTTGACTTTCGGACATCAGAGGCTATTCCTAATGTCTAAAAGACATAAAGGTGTGTTTTTTTCCCGTGCTTTTAATCAAATGTTTTGGAATCTGGTTACAGTATAGTTGTATTGAAAATGTATCGTTGGATGGCTACAATGACCCGAAATTAGCTCATCTTGGGCCTACCTTATGCTATAAGTTATATGAAGGCTTCATAAATCTGGGAATCGTGGAATATGATTAAAGTTTAGAATCAATAAATATTAGCCTGCTATAAATATAATATAGATTATGCCATTCATGGTAATGTATCGTTCACTACCCTCTTCTAGCCTACTCAAGTTTCAAGTTTCTTTGCCTATAAAACATTTCCTACTAGTAACCCAATTTATAAAACTTATGTTTCCTGTTTGGTATGACTTGAGGAAATTGGGGGAAATGAAAAGAGAACAAGAAATTCCCTTATCAACGTGAACTATTAACCTCATGAAAACGGTTCAAAAAGACCAAGCCGCTTGTTCAAACAATAGGTGAGGCCTGTCCCTAAACTATCTTCTTATTCCCACAGAACCAGACTCTACAACTGCAGACAACATCAGCTCACAATTGTTAGTGCATCGCACATGGTTCCATGAAGGTCCTTACTGTACCGACAGCGATATGTTGTTTTTTTCTTTTGACAAATGTACGTAAGTCGCTTTGGATAAAAGCGTCCGCTAAATGCCTTAAATGTAAATGTATCAACTCTTAGTTCAGTGTGATTTTTACTCTTGTCGTTGTTTCTACCCATTATGGCAAATGTTGAAATGTACAACCATGTCCTCAATCTTTCTGCATCATTCATGCATTTATAAGATTGGTTATCTACTGTTTGTTGTAAAACTGTAAATTAACCATTGGTAAAGATGGCCACTTTCCCAAAACGTTGCTCTGAAATATATATAATGTATGAGAAGCACAATGAATTAGGAACAAAACATTAGTATCCATAACATGATTCTATTTTTTCCCTGGAAAATAGGCAAATCTATCCTCTTCACCAACTAATGTTGACGTTGATGTTCTGTAAATAACCTTTTAATATGTAAATCCAGTTGATCCGTTTAGTCTTGGTTTAGCCTGGTTTCATTATGATCTTGGTACTGATACGAAGATCATGGTTTCATTATGGTTTGATTCTTTATAGCTACCCGCTTTTTATTGAATACGAGCAGCTTTGATGAGTGAGGAAATATTTATAATTGGAATGGAGAAAGAACCAAAAATGTTCACCTTCAAAAGATATGGCTTTATTTTAAGTCTGGACGAAGAGGCTTTGAATGACGATGTCCCAGATCAACACAGACCATGGTGTTGTGTCATTGCGGATATTGGGGTTGTTCAAATCACCCTAAAACTACACCGCACTGCTTGTTTCAACTATCTACCATTAGTTTAGGTATGATTGTTGATCGTCAGTGATACGAGTGTTTGTGTGAGTGTTTGAGGGAAAAATAGTTTTCTTCATAGGATGTTGAAATACGTGTTTAACTGATGCCAGGTGTGCTAGGAAATAACTCAGATTGCATTTCTGTAAAAAGAAAAAGAAAAAAAAAGACCACCTTTGTAATCTAATTCCTTTTATATGATGTAATGATCCCAAATGCTCCAACCATGTCAAAAGTCAGAGCAACTTTTATGATAATCAAGAGAAATAAAATCTTGATGTTGATTCATCCAACGCTAGACTTGTCATCCACCTAGACTTCACTTTTTTTGACTGAGAGCCCCCTAGCCGCAGACAATGATGTAGGCCTACTATGCCTTGGAGGAGAACGGTCAATTTCCCTTTTATCTTCTGATAATTGCCACCCCTAAATGATAGTTTAAACTCCACTTGCTACGGCACAAGTGGGGTGACAACTGTATCCTCGTCATTGAGCACCCTGTTGGTATGAATGGTTTCAGGCCATACTTTTGCTGTTCCGTTTTATCAAGGTAAATAAAACCAGCCACCAATCTTATAAAGCTTTGGAATTATGCAAAGGCAATTCAATTAGATAAAAAAATAAATGAAGTCGTATTTTATCCATCCATCTAACTTCAGCCAGTTAGCAAAGCGAAAAAGTCATGCAAACAGTTGCCTTTCCTGAAAGATGACCAGGCTGTAGTTTGAGACAGTTCAACAAGTGTCTATATGCTAAGACACACTTCCCTTTTTTGGGTGAGTCTGTAGGAAGAACACAAACCCACATTTGTCAGTGTGATTAATAAATAAAAAATTAGTCTATGGTCTGATAGTCACACAATTATCAAAAACGAGTCCTTTTGTCAGCTTAGATTTGTTGCTGTGGTTCACTGAAGGAATGCAAAATTATCTCTCTCTCTTCACTTTATATTCTGTAATTGCCAGAATAATCCTTATTTTATTGTGAAAGCTTCCAATGGACACTTCCCGAACAATTACAATGACAAAATCTTAAATCAAGAATTCAACTTGTGAAAATGGACACCATAGGATTTACTCAGTGGATGACAAATAGGTATTTCCATTTTACGTTTACATTTAAGTTTAGCAGACGCTATTATCGAAAGCAACTTAGAAGTACATTTGTCAGAAGAAAGAGACAGTACATCGACCATTTAATTGTCATACTGGTTTGCTTTATTTCATGTTCTCACTGCAACACTGATGACATGATCAACATGATAAACTAAACGTGAAGGAAAGCAAAGGAAGACAATTGGCCAGGAGATTAAACATTTGGTTCCAACTGCGTACATTGTTATTGATTCAATTCAAAAGGATAAAAAAAAAAATAAGGAAATAATTTCTTTAGGAATCATTAATTGAGCAGAGAAAGTAAATTGGGAAAAAAATGGTATAACTGAGCTCTCAATATGAGAAAGCCGACTCGTGTAGAATAAGACATTTTAGGATTTTCCATTTTGCTTAAAAAACAGGCATTCCTTTCACACCGGAGGTCCTTTCTGTTTGAAACCCCCAAAGCCGATTCCCCCCAGGGCTGGGCTGGTGGGGGGGCCAGGGCTGGGCTGGTGGGGGGGGCCGGGGCTGGGCTGGTGGGGGGGCCGGGGCTGGGCTGGTGGGGGGGCCGGGGCTGCAGGGAACGTGCAGCCGTTGGGCTGCTAAGAAGCCCAGAGTGACCGCAGGCCGGCCCCCTGCCTGCCCCCCGGGGACCACGCAGTATCCCCCGGTCTTCAGTCGCGCTCGGCCACCAGCTTTAACACCTTACCTATGGCGATGGTTTTACCTGTGGGAACGGAGCCAAGCGTGAGCACCAGACAACGGTATACCAAGGGACAGCTGCTGTGTGTCCACCTCAATGGTTTTAAAGGCAAGGCGTCCTCACGTACCATTGTGTTTACATAATGACTGCTCGAGGTGGACTAGAAGCATAAATTAGGCCACAGTTTGTACCTTCTCCCCTTTCCTGTCTTTATTTTGACCCACGTTTCGGTGTAAACCCTGAAGAAGGATGTACAGCATTTTATAAAGAAAAGGCATTTATTTACAGCGTATATTTGCATATATATTTTTCTGAAAGTTTTCATATAAAAATAATTGATTATCGAGTTATTACGCAAAAACCTGCAAGGGAATCCTGTGAAAACTGGTTTATGTGGTCTCCAGCAGTGACCATCTGTCTGTACATTGACCCTGCAGTAATGGGTTTTTGGATATTCATGAATAACACCCCAAGACTTTTTGCCCCACTTTAACGCCATTGGTTCTGCTTGCCAGTATTCAGTTAACACGACTAAACCACCAAGGATTATCCCATTAGTTCAGTTAACACGACTAAACCACCAAGGATTATCCCATTAGTTCAGTTAACACGACTAAACCACCAAGGATTATCCCATTAGTTCAGTTAACACGACTAAACCACCGAGGATTATCCCATTAGTTCAGTTAACACGACTAAACCACCAAGGATTATCCCATTAGTTCAGTTAACACGACTAAACCACCGAGGATTATCCCATTAGTTCAGTTAACACGACTAAACCACCGAGGATTATCCCATTAGTTCAGTTAACACGACTAAACCACCGAGGATTATCCCATTAGTTCAGTTAACACGACTAAACCACCGAGGATTATCCCATTAGTTCAGTTAACACGACTAAACCACCAAGGATTATCCCATTAGTTCCCTGCTTAAGTTCTCCTTATTATGAAAATAATATCCAGTACGTTTCCAACGTTAACAAGATCAATAAGCAATGATTGAATTACATCCTTGTCTGGCTAATTGATGCAGGTCAATTAGTCAAAACAAGAATGAGCTAGTTGAACAGGTACAGCTCTACAGATCTTCTGGTCCAGGTAGCGTTTCCGCGTTGCGACACTTGCCCGTCAAGGTTGTATTTGATCTGTTGGTCTCTTGTCCGATCCAACATTCATAATGAGCCAACCCCCCCCGTGAAGCCGTAGTTCTCCAGCAATCATTCGTTTCTCTTTTCCATGATTATTATGCAATACAATTCCTGTATCTTACTCCTCCAGATCATGCTGTATTCCGTTTGATTTATAATTCTACATTTAGGGCATTAAGCAGACACTTATCCGAAGCGACTTACAAAAAGTACATTTGTCAGAAGTGGTATAATGCACAGAGTGCCAGCCCCATCCAGGGGCGTGACCCACTCGTTTGTATAGCCTACCTTCATCTCGCAGGGTGAAGCGTCCAAACTGGGGGAAGTCTTTGAATGTTTCGAGGCATATGGTCCCTGCAGCTCTCAGCCTGGCGATGCACACCTGGTCCTGTTTGACGAACCGCGGCCTCGTCTTGCTCTTCTCGCCCGTCTTCTTGTCCACTAAACAGATTAAGGCCTTGAAAGGAAATACAACCAGGTCAGCAATACGTAGGCTGTACATGTTAGTCTGCCAAGATTAAGTAGAACTATTGGTGACTATAAATGAAATGATACACCAGGTGTTAATACAGTTGTGGAGTGGGCTAGTATAGCAAACCAATCAAATCAATTCAATAAAATTAACCCATTCAGTATTCTTCCAGGATACAGCCTCCTCTCCCAGGGTGATGTACCCCACGATACAGCCCCCTCTCCCAGGGTGATGTACCCCACGATACAGCCCCCACTCCCAGGGTGATGTACCCCACGATACAGCCCCCACTCCCAGGGTGATGTACCCCACGATACAGCCCCCACTCCCAGGGTGATGTACCCCACGATACAGCCCCCACTCCCAGGGTGATGTACCCCAGGATACAGCCCCCTCTCCCAGGGTGATGTACCCCACGATACAGCCCCCACTCCCAGGGTGATGTACCCCACGATACAGCCCCCTCTCCCAGGGTGATGTACCCCACGATACAGCCCCCACTCCCAGGGTGATGTACCCCATTATTTCACAATTAACTGGCCACGCCAAAAACTTAATGAACAGCGATATTTCCAAAGCTAGTCAAGCATTTCATATTAACACAGCTTATCAAGAAATGCTCACCGTAATTTGTATTTCTTCAATGCACGTGTGGATGTGTAGCACTGCGTTGTAACCGGGACAGATGATGGACTTGTGTTCAATGATGACGATCTACAGAGGAGAAATTAAGAGGTGAAGATAACATTTAGACTTCTACATTAGTCAAACCAACATTCCCCCTTTCCGCCTGCCGGCTGTCAGGTGTTGGAGCCTCTGAACCGGAGGCCCCCCAGTGTCACTCGTGAGGGAGACAATAGCAAGTAAGTACCAACCTCTGTTAAATGGATTTCATGTTTGTGTGGTGTGTTGTGTGGCTTGGGCTCCGCGCGGTGGGGTTTGCTCGTGCTGGGTTGGTGGCTAACGTTAACGTTGGCTAGCTACTGGCGCCTAGACAGCTGTTTAGCTAACGTTAGTTATCATCTAATGTTAGCTTGAATGGTAGCTGGCTTACGTTACAGAACACAGCTATCTCAGTTATAGTAGCTGACGTGAACTTTAGCTACTAACCTAGCACAAACAAACTGCACAGAGAGCCAAGATGCGTTGGTTAGCCTAGCTGAAAACATTAAAATGAGGGTTAGGGTTCATTTGAGTACCAAACATTGTACAGTGTAGAGTACTCTACGAGCCCCTAGATAAACATGAATGCATGAGCACCAAGAAACTAACTGGTGCTACTGTGAGAACAAGATCCAAATTGTTATGTGCTCCCCTGGCAACTTCCATGTTACAAAACAACACAGAAACACAGTTGCTGCGTTAGGCTAGCCATGATGATCCAATGCATTGTTGGACATAACACACTTTTAGAAGTAGCCACGTTAGCATTCAAATAAACTAGGGATGTCCGATATTGGCTTTTTTGCCGATATCCGATATGCGATACTGTCCAACTCTAAATTTTCGATTCCGATATCAGCCGATACCGATGTCGATATTTGGGTTATTTTTCCTCAAACCTAATTTAGGTAACATTACATATCTCCTGTTGTGGAATTAACACAACATGCTTAATGTTATTGTGATGCCCCACTGGATGCATTCTTGAATGCAACAAGGCTTTCCAAATGTTAACATTGTCTGTGCAAAATAAGAAAAATACTTCAACTTAATTTAAGGGAAAAGTGCCATGTTTATTTATTTTTTCAAAAAAAATCAGATACCGATATTGACAGATATTAAATTTTTATGCTAATATCGGGCCGATAATATCGGTGGGCCGATAATATCGGACATCTCTAAAATAAACTAATAATAGCATAGCACTGCAATGAGGTTAAGAGTAGACATAAAGTGCCCCACTGTCATAGCTGTTGTTCTAAGCATTGCTTTTGTGTTTTCTAGGACAAAGCAAAGAACCTTGCCGTCCTATCTTGGCAAAGGGACACAATGCACTCAACAGAACGCAGCTGAACTGAGCAACAGGATCTGGAGAGTGAGTAATTATTAGCTCACTTGCTTTGAGCATCTTTTAGGATGGAAAGGCTGCGTCCATTTTTTGTGTCCTATATTTATTAGCTAGGTTATGGTGTCCTCGTTTGGATTGTCTAATAATTAATCTTCTTACATTGTCAGCAACATATGGCTAATAAATAATCGTTTACCCCCAGCCTTACTAAACAGTAAGTTGAACATTCAGTTGTCAACGCAGCGTTTAAAGGTGACCTATTATACCACCAGGTAAGTGGGATTAGCCGTTACAAGACCATTTCCAAAACGTCTTGTAGTGGCTAATCCCCCTCACACCCGGGGGTCTAAGGTGTCCCCTTTAAGGTGAGCGCCAGGGCTCAGATCTGAACCAAACCCACCTGGGGGTCTAATGTGTCCCCTTTAAGGTGAGCGCCAGGGCTCAGATCTGAACCAAACCCACCTGGGGGTCTAATGTGTCCCCTTTAAGGTGAGCGCCAGGGCTCAGGACTGAACCAAACCCACCCGGGGGTCTAATGTGTCCCCTTTAAGGTGAGCCAGGGCTCAGATCTGAACCAAACCCACCTGGGGGTCTAATGTGTCCCCTTTAAGGTGAGCCAGGGCTCAGATCTGAACCAAACCCACCTGGGGGTCTAATGTGTCCCCTTTAAGGTGAGCCAGGGCTCAGGTCTGAACCAAACCCACCCGGGGGTCTAAGGTGTCCCCTTTAATGTGAGCGCCAGGGCTCAGATCTGAACCAAACCCACCTGGGGGTCTAATGTGTCCCCTTTAAGGTGAGCGCCAGGGCTCTGATCTGAACCAAACCCACCTGGGGGTCTAATGTGTCCCCTTTAAGGTGAGCGCCAGGGCTCAGATCTGAACCAAACCCACCTGGGGGTCTAATGTGTCCCCTTTAAGGTGAGCGCCAGGGCTCAGATCTGAACCAAACCCACCTGGGCGTCGAAGGTCTTCCCAGAGTGGCAGAGGTTGTCTGCGTTGCACAGGATGAATCCGGGCAGGATCTCCTCCTCCTCGATGCCCTTCAGCCGCAGCTTGAGGTTCTCCCCGGGCACGGCCTCGTCCGTCTCCACGTCGTCGGACAGCAGGCTCAGCACCTCCACCGTGTGCTGCAGCGGGACGCGGCGAACACACACGTTAGGCAACGCAGCTTTATTCACACAGCAGCTTCCACCCGAGGCAGACTCAGAGCGCTGCACGTAGAAGCATGGTCATACAACAATAACATATAATAGATAAGTAAAAGAAAATATTGGCAAGGTTAAAAAATGAGTCAAATAGATAGAAAATGAAGGCTAAGTAAAAAAAGCATTTTAGAAGTGCAATGTATTTAAGATCAGATCAACAGTCTCTCTGGTATCAGATCATGTATCTCTATCAGATCAACAGTCTCTCTGGTATCAGATCATGTATCTATCAGATCAACAGTCTCTCTGGTATCAGATCATGTATCTCTCTATCAGATCAACAGTCTCTCTGGTATCAGATCATGTATCTCTATCAGATCAACAGTCTCTCTGGTATCAGATCATGTATCTATCAGATCAACAGTCTCTCTGGTATCAGATCATGTATCTCTCTATCAGATCAACAGTCTCTCTGGTATCAGATCATGTATCTCTATCAGATCAACAGTCTCTCTGGTATCAGATCATGTATCTCTATCAGATCAACAGTCTCTCTGGTATCAGATCAAGCGTCTCTGGTATCAGATCATGTATCTCTAGATATATTAGAACCCCAGTATGCATGAGTAGAAAATTAAATGTGCATTTCTAAAATTGGCCGAAAGAACATTACTTTTCCTCTGTTTGCCTCTGTGGATTCTAAGCTTTTTCTCACTCAACATCATTGGTGTAGTTAGCATCTGCACAATGAGACAAGTGTCCGCAACTTAATGGAGCGATGCTTCACAGGAGAAGTACTGGAGGCTCTACTGTCCGCTCCGCGTCTACTGGAGGCTCTACTGTCCCCTCCGCGTCTACTGGAGGCTCTACTGTCCGCTCCGCGTCTACTGGAGGCTCTACTGTCCGCTCCGCGTCTACTGGAGGCTCTACTGTCCGCTCCGCGTCTACTGGAGGCTCTACTGTCCGCTCCGCGTCTACTGGAGGCTCTACTGTCCGCTCCGCGTCTACTGGAGGCTCTACTGTCCGCTCCGCGTCTACTGGAGGCTCTACTGTCCGCTCCGCGTCTACTGGAGGCTCTACTGTCCCCTCCGCGTCTACTGGAGGCTCTACTGTCCCCTCCGCGTCTACTGGAGGCTCTACTGTCCGCTCCGCGTCTACTGGAGGCTCTACTGTCCGCTCCGCGTCTACTGGAGGCTCTACTGTCCGCTCCGCGTCTACTGGAGGCTCTACTGTCCGCTCCACGTCTACTGGAGGCTCTACTGTTCGCTCCACGTCTACTGGAGGCTCTACTGTCCGCTCCACGTCTACTGGAGGCTCTACTGTCCGCTCCACGTCTACTGGTGTCAGTGTCTACTAACCCAGACTTACATTATAGAAATCTGCTCTGTGCCATTAGGTCCAACCGTTCCCATTACCTAAGGGTTGGTGAACTTGATTGGCGCACCATAAATCATATAATGAATGGCATGTACGGTGAGAGCCTGAGGATTGGCTCCAAATGGCGTGGGAAGCCTTATTACATTAGTCCACGATGATGTGCCTTATGGCGGTGTGGGCTGTGAATACCTTCATGACTGCAGGTCTTCACACCAATCTATAAAACAGCCCATCCGGACCACAACCGCGCGGTGTGGCGAGGATAACATGAAGCCCTGCGACAAGCATTCCCGTTGCCAACTAGCAGGCCCCCCGACGGCTAGCCCACATATCCTCAGCCTCCAGGACACTTTCAACCTCAACGTTGTCAGGAATGATGGCGATGTGTTACCCTGTTTGGCATCATGACCAGCTGCTGGGCTTTGCAGATGATCCCCGACTCTAGTTTTCCTAGAATCACTGTGCCCATATCCTGTCGGAAACAAAATATGGTATTGAATATCAAAATATGTGCATTATTTTCACTGCAGCGAACCTAAAAAGTGACTACATTAACATAGAAAAGAAGAAATGGATTGCCTAACTAATACAAATCTAAAATCTTTAGCAGTTATACTGTCAGAAGAAGAGGGAGCATTGGCTCCAACCCACATTGGATTGGTAACAACTGGATCATGGTCTGGGGGTCTTTACCTTGTATTTGTCTACAATGGCTAATCGGACCGGGCCGTCATTTGATCTCCTTAAAGATGGCAAACTGTCCAGATGTGGAATGAATGGTAACCCTCTGAAATAGAAGCACAACAATACATACATTAACCAGGGGTCACCGACCTGTTGAACCCTTCATTCTGTACAAGGATGAGCGCATTCTCTTGTTTTTAAATGAAAACAACCTACCTATCATTCGCTGCCGCAGGAAAAAATAAAATAAAAAAATAAAATAAATTCCCTACCTACCCATGACCTCAACTGACAACAACAGGAACCAAACCTTCTTATTAATGATTAATGATACTCATCTACGTGAAGACACTGATAATGTTAACGATTTCTCACAATAATTATCAACAATGACTTCAAAATGGTGGTAGAGTTGTTCCAGAATGAGCAGTGCCATGTCTAGAACAGGCCTGAGGGCACTGTGTTGGTGGAGCAGTGCCATGTCTAGGCTGCGGGCGCCTCATATGGTCCTTGTGACCCCTGCATTAGACACATCAACCTACCTAACTAAATCAAGCAGTGCCATGTCTAGGCTGCGGGCGCCTCAGATGGTCCTTGTGACCCCTGCATTAGACACATCAACCTACCTAACTAAATCAAGCAGTGCCATGTCTAGGCTGCGGGCGCCTCAGATGGTCCTTGTGACCCCTGCATTAGACACATCAACCTACCTAACTAAATCAAGCAGTGCCATGTCTAGGCTGCGGGCGCCTCAGATGGTCCTTGTGACCCCTGCATTAGACACATCAACCTACCTAACTAAATCAAGCAGTGCCATGTCTAGGCTGCGGGCGCCTCAGATGGTCCTTGTGACCCCTGCATTAGACACATCAACCTACCTAACTAAAGGTATGGCCCGAATACTGACCGGTCAGAAGGATTTACTACACTGACACAATTAATTAAATGTTATAGGTAATGTAATATGTTCATAGTTCCTCATAGTTCTAAATAACCAATCCTTGAGGGAAAATATTTGCAACACAATCTCCATATATGAGATGTTTTCACAATAGATTCTGGGTCGTAGTACAATAATCCACCACAGAAGAAGAGGGATCACTGTGTTGGGTACGAGGATGAATAGGGGACTCACGTATACCAGGGGCAAGTATCTACAGGCTCTTTCAAGTTGGCTCCCGTCAGGCCTGAGCATGGCATGAAGTAGATGTCCTTCTTCGGGTTGAAGCCCACCTTTTTCAAAAATGGCACTAGTTTCTCCTTACATTCTTCATACCTGCGCAAGCAAGGAACCCGACCGTTAACAAATAGGGACCCATTTTCAAAAAGCCTGCAATCTTTCCTCAATCATCAATGCACACAAGGCATTACACTACATATCTTACAGTCAATCAGCCCGGCAAGGAGAGATCATTCAGGATAATGTAAATAATTACAAACCAATGCAATCAGCAACTGAGCAAGGTCACAATGTGGATTCAATGCATCTTTAATAGCAGTACTCTACAGATTCTATAGCCTACAGTCCCCCTTTATAAACTGAGGGCCAGGCCCTCTCCTCGTACCTCTCCAGGCTCCAGTTGACTGTCGGGTCATCCATCTTGTTGACCAGGACTATGAGGTGCTTCACCCCGGCTGTTTTGGCCAGCATGGCATGCTCCCGTGTCTGACCGCCCTTCTCAAAGCCTGTCTCAAACTCCCCCTTTCTGGCTGAGATCACCTGCCATCAGACACAGAGTTTATAGGATTACGGCCGGCTCATGTAGTAGTTCAGAATAATAATCAATGTCATATGGTGATATAAAACAATATCACATTAAAGGTGGCTTTACACTTGAGTGAATCAAAAGGATCCATGTATGAAGCATTGTTTACATCAATAACCAACGACATGGCAGTCCTGACTCACCAATACAGCCAGATCAGCTTGCGACGCCCCACCAATCATGTTGGGTACAAAGCTTTTGTGTCCGGGGGCGTCCAGGATGGTAAAGTGCTTCTTCTCCGTCTCAAAGTAGGCCCGCCCCACCTCCACCGTCTTGCCCTTGTCCCTCTCCTCTTGGTTTGTGTCCAGAGCCCAAGACAGATACCTTAAAGAGAACAGAAGTAAAAGCCAAGTCTGTATCAGCGCTGAAAAGCCCATATTCACCTGGGAATAACTACTTAACTAGCACGGATGAACTCACACATTTTCTGTTTTTGACATGGCCTTGCAGGGAATGTTCTTACCAGGTTTCCCGATTCTTTTCCTTGGCTTCCCTCTCATATTTCTCCAGAGTTCTCTTTTCCACCATCCCTGTCAGATACCTTCAGGTAGACAAAAATGAAATACCCAAGTCAGTTCACGGTCAACCGGGTTAGGAAGCAACACACTTGTACGTTGTTATTTGCGAGACACACACAACCCGTTTTCATTGGGTAGATATTTATCTATTGTAGTGAAATAAAGTCCAGTTCAAACAGTGTTTCCCCTGGTGGTATTTCAGGCCTGGTGGAACGCACAGAAAGCCCCCAAAGGGACGAGGCACGGGGGAGAACCTGCCTGGGTCAGATGGCTGAGCCGGCCGTCTGCAATTTATATTTACGTTCAAATATTGGTTCACTCGGTATATCACAACTTAAATCAAAGTGATCGCTAGGAGAGGATGACTTGGATACAGTGCCATTATTGCATAAATCTAAAAATGAACAATGGAAACAAAGCTCATCATGAACACATTAGCCCATTATTAATACTTACTATGGACCCATACATTCTATACACAGACTCATACCACGGTCTGGGGGAATACTCGATTCTGATTGGCTGCAGGGTGTGCATTAACCCCAGATATGCAGACACCTGCTAAGTAGTTCCATTCAGATTGTCTGTCCAGCCTTCAAAACGAGGGCTGGTCAATTGAGTATCATATCACAGACCCTAGAGTATCCGTGGTATAAAGGCTGGGACGAAATACGAATTATAAATATGGTCAATCCATATCGTTAGCTCTCTGGCTCATAGCTCAGCGGACTAGAATACCTCCCGTTGCCAAGTCGTAGCTAAGGTCCGTCCTATTTACTGGAGGAGTGAACAACGTTTCCGTTGCATTCAGGTATTAGTCAAACCCTCAAGCGTTACCAGGGAAACAAAGTCCCTTACTTATGCATTGCCATCACTCTTAAACGTTCAGGCCAGTAGAGGGCATTGTACCAAGTTAACAGGCTACAAATACAGATTAACGCCGCCTCTCGACGGCGTTATTATAATCAGCGTGTTTTCCCTGTTGATGAGTGCACTGACGATAATGAAATAACAGAATCACTTGAGTTGACTGGGACTGTACGCATACAACATGGTTTCCACTTTGCCAAAAGGCGACATTCATTTTAATAACGCCACGGTCGATTTTCTACGGGCTGTTGAGGATTGTTTCAGTTGCCAGGCAGAAATATGTTCCACCGTCATCCTGTTCTCACCCTCTTACCTGTCAGTTCGAGGACACCTTTTCCCTGCCCTGACGCCCCCCCGGGCAGAGTTCAGCCCTCATCCTGAGATGAACCCCCTCCCTGCCATACACCGCACTGCCCTCCACTACTCTTGAAGAGTTGATCCAATAATTGACGCGTATGTGCTCTCACAACACAGTAATGAAGGGACTGTTAGCAATGGCACTCGCACAGGATAACACAGTGATCTTATAATTATTATTATTATTGCATTTAAATCTTATATTTGTTGTGATTGTTTGGCCGGGCGGGTCCACCACGCCAAACAATCATGGGGGAAACACTGCTCATGTATCTTTGGTGGTGGAAGTGAGGTAAATTGAAGTTAAAAAGACTCTTGACATCAACACGTGAACTTTGAAAACCTTTTGTAGGGACAAGGAACATGCTACTCACATGATTTGGCCCCCGATGGTAGATTTACCAGCATCTGGAAGAACAAAATGCATATACACACATTATAATATAGAAATATTATTGTGACAAATCACGTTGAGAGCAAGGTCTGTAGATTAAGGTATGAAGTTAATCCTCAACATTATCCCGAAAATAATTGTTTTGGCCATTTTACAGCGATCATATACCCGGAGATCCGCGTTCTAGTTAGGCCAGCTTCGGTCTTAGCGTTGCTTTAAGGACAAGAGGATGAGCATGTGACCACTGACCTACATGGCCGATGAACACTACGTTGACGTGCTCCTTTTTGGGAGCGTCAGGCTGGCAAGGTGCAACCTTCGGCTTTGGCACTTCCTCCTCTTCCTCGACCATCTCTGGGGTCACCGCGGTGACTTCGACCTCCTCCGGCCCCCCGTCCGGCTCGGGCCCGCCCCCTGGTTCCGCTTCGTTTGGCTCTGCCAGCTTTTGGTCCCAGGCCTCCTCTGTGGTCGTCTCTGACACCCCATTCTCTACCGTAGCTGTACACACAAAAACACCTTCCAATAAAGCCAACTCTGCTGATGACGACCAATAAGGTACAGGTCTAACTTCAGCAGCGCGGCCTAGGGTTAGGGCTGGGGCAGGGTGCTGGACGGGGGCTGGTTAGGGCTCACCTGGCCCAGTCTGTGGACTCTGGGGCCAGGGGAGGCTGCACACCTGGGGCACGTTGAGCACTCAGTGTGCACAGGTTAGAACAGCCATCTCTATACACACACTCAGATGGAGCACTAGGCCACGCATCATTACAACCCAGATCTTACAATAGACCTGCTACAACATCACCACCCAGAGTCCTCTGCCTGGAGGCTCCAGATAAACGTCCCCCAGAGGGAACGTGTCAGCCTCTTGGGTGGCGCGAGGACCTCGCTACAAGGGTTATCCAGGCTTATTATTGACGCAATATCTATAACTGCCGTTTTGTTGCCTCTAGGCAAAAAATTTGTATTGGAAATGATCAGCTTCTGATCGTCTTAGTCAATCACACAAAAAACATGTTAGACATACCTTCAGTTTCTGACTCTTCCATCTTGGCAATCGTTTCAATCTCTCCTAAATGGAAAAAGATTTGTTAACTAAAATGCTGAATAATTACACCTCAAGGACTATATGGATATTTTTTTTCTAGATTTAGTCGTACTTAGACCACATAGAAGGGTTCTGTAGAAGTCAATTTTTGAAAAGCTGCATTTCTATGCATCAAGAAAACCAAGAAAATATATATAATAACTAATAATTTGTAATTGATCCCTTGAGTCAACAGCCATCAAGATGCATATAAGCGAGGAACCTTAACTCAATTCCTTTCCACAGACAATGTGTTTCAGTGGTTTGGATGGGCAGGATCTTCTTTATCAAACCTTTCTGACATAACTGGGGTGTACGGTATCCGCAGGTTGCAAGGTTTTTTAAATAAACATAAAAGCTGAGCTGCTGGTAAATGACTATGGATGAAATTGTCGCTGTGTGTCTATTGTGCAAGTCTTGCTCGGCTACATATGTTGGGCCCATAGAATAATGAATAATAGGACACAGGCGCCCCTCTTCCATAGAGTCGGTACGAATCTCAGTGTGCCCTTGTTGAAGTAACGACCAACCAGACATGCGGCTGGCCAGATAAACATCCCTCTACCATAGAGTCGGTACGAATCTCAGTGAGTACGTGTGCCCTTGTAGAAGTAACGACCAACCAGACATGCGGCTGGCCAGATAAACATCGCTCCACACGGGACCCTACCGTCGATCTCGTCTTTAGTTCCCCGCATCAGATCACTGTCCTTCAGAGCTTGAATATCTGTTGAATATGGAAAATATAAAATTAAAAAATGCTTTGACCACATAGCTTTATTTCAACAGTTATTCTGAAAGAGGACCAGCATATCTGGCTCTCTTTCATCCAGAATGTTGTATGTACAATTATCCCAATTAATTAATTGCTTGGCATTTACTTTGTCCATTTCTAACTGCCATTATTTGCCGTGGCTTGGACCTCATGGCTGAAGACGGCGAGCTAGGACCTATCTGGTATGGTTTGAATAACACATGCTCTTTCCTTCCTTCCCTAAAGGACTCCATGCTTTTAGAGAATTGCATTTCTGCTTTTTCAAGACTTTGGTCTATATGGACAAACAATTGGTTAATGGCAAGCTGAATTACTTATTTTTCCCATGGTATTAGTGATATTAGTTTATTCTATGCTTTATTTAGACACCTGATATTCATGCTAACACCAGTACCTCATCAGAACACATAATGGTAGAGCCAACAGTCCGCTCCTCTTCTACTCCAACACGTTTCACAGATTTGAGATAAGTCGGACCCTGCAAGCGCGGCCTCTTTGCCATCCCGCCCAGAACGAAGGTTTACCTGGGTCAATTAGAACCTGTAGAGTGGTTTATTTACCGGCATTTGAGGGATGCTTCATGAACTACCTCCAGAGTGCAAGCTCGTTTACCTTGCATCTCTGAATAAACCAAGTGTTGAACAGCTATCATTACAACGACACCACAGAAGATTAAAATGATCACATGCCATTTGCTTTCATGTGCTCAAAAGTAGCATTTCTACTTTTTTTACAACAGGCTGTATTTTATGTCTGTGAAAGGCCTTTAAGGGAAATGTTGGCATTATTTCTATCAAACAGCTAAGTCTATAAACCAATTACACCTAGACTGGCAAGCTTTTGGGGTAATCTGTAATTTTCACACCCATTGTCACCCTAGTTTAAGTTAAAAATGCTACCTCTTATGTCCACAATAGTTTGCAACCTATGATATGAACTGTGCTTTTTTGTTTCTTTATTCAACATCAAGTAATTAGGGCGGATTAATGCTCAACTGGAATAACCTGCATGAAAAGTACATCGAATTACTTTTAAAGGACCTTTGAAAGGAAAACGTATTCAAGTCAAACTAAGTCGTACGTGTGCATCTCTATTAACACATCAAATGAAATATACATATATCTATATTGATTCATGGATAAATACAAACGTGTCAAATTATGAAGCACACATTGTGACTTCCTTACCCTACATTTACCCCTTCAAAGTTTGCCTGAAGGAGTCTCCACGTACGTCATAGCACCCTCCTAGGACTCACCTTTATCGGTCATATGAAGTGGAGCGACAGCCTAAACTTTGTCCTGCTGCCGTTTCAGTTGGGTTAGCCTTCGTAATTAGGGACACTAGTATTTTAAAGAATCTGCCAATCGATGTTGATCAGCACCTCGACCTGCCCTATTTATCATTACACATAACGGTAAAGTAATTATAAAGACAAACGTCGGCAGGCTCAGTAGGAGCCGGTTGACGTTGCCACTCCATAACGACTTCATATATAACAATTCTGGCAAATTGTTAATCTTCAAATAATAAGCCGGGTTGCTCGACAACCCTGTAGATATGAGCAACATTAAACTTTGTAACGTTGTGGTGGGGGGGGAACTCATTTTGACTAAGCAGTTGGAGTGTTCCGGGGACGTGTGTCTCTCCGAGGAGCTAGTCGGCTTACATGCTATTCAAACGGCGCTAGCTAACGTAGCTCCTCAACGCGACTGCCAACATACCGTCGTGGTCGTGGTTCTCCGTGGGCTTCTTAACAGCGAAGGTCGGGACAAACTCAGCAGCGTTTATATTCGGGACAAAGTCTCTGGCGTTCACGTTTAAATCTGAGAGTGCCGATTCGAGAGGACCCACGACCGTGGCCTCCACGTCGTCCTCCTGCTCCCAGCAGTCGGGGGCAGCTTCTCTCGGGTCCATCGTAGGGTCTTCGGTTGAAACTAATGTGAGACTTCAGAAACGCAGTTCCTAGTCTACGCTTTAGTCTTTCCGAATAGCGCTCTTGATCTCGACTGTCGACGCGAAACAATTCCTCGTCAGTCGAGCGCTTATTCTGATGTTGACCGTTCCGTGGAGATAAAACCGACCGATTCTCTCGGTAAACGAGCGTGCGGGACGGACGACTCAATAGTTCCAGAGAAAGTCCGCGTGAGCGGCTGACTCCCGTCAATCGATCGAGCAGACCGGTGTTAGCCCTGGGAAATGGAGTTCGGGGTGCAAGTTCACACAATGCACTGTAGATGTCGTTGAAGGCTAGAAAACTACATATCCCGAAGAAAAACTACATTTCCGTTAAAAGAAAAAAACGACAATTTACGTCAGGGGTTGCCAGCGGTCCCTAAATTGAAGGGACCCATTTTTTTAGTGGGCCGAGCAGAAGCCTACTACATTTTTGTCATACTTGTCATTCTAGTTGTCATATTTTTTAATAAGTAATGTTCAAACTTTTAACTGTAAACATCCAACTACCAACATCAAACATATTTAAGAAATTTGTTTATGTAGGTTTATTTAGGGTTTTCCATTTATTTGAGGTCCCAACCACCACCTCCATCACATAACATATCCATCCATCCATCCGTCCATCCCTCCCTCCCTCCCTCCGTCCCTCCCTCCCTCCCTCCCTCCCTCCCTCCCTCCCTCCCTCCCTCCGTCCCTCCATCCCTCCATCCATCCATCCATCCATCCATCCATCCATATATACATACGTACATTCCTTGGAGAGTGTGCAAATTGTTGCAGCATGATCTGAGGCATGCATCAGTTAAAGATTGTTTAAGATCTGTTAGGCCTATACACATAAATGGAAGTCAATCTGTGTCTTCCATTTTACATAAGGCCTCAAATCATTACATTGGTGACAGAAGTGGCCCCTAAAGGTAGTTTCCCAACGGCCACTCAACAACAAAAGAGAAGCAAAACTTTAACTCCTGAACCTGGCCGTTTCCCTCCATTTCCTGTCTGCGACCCCAAACGAATTGACACAAATGCAAGGAAGCTTTGAATGATCAGTCTCTCTGCCATCCCCAGCTTCCATACTGGAATCAGTCCGGCCTCCTCATCAACGACTTCATTGTCAGCAGATGCGCCAACAACTCAACTGTACCAGTGGCTGAATAATGTAACCCAGAAGGGTTCTTAACCTCGTCTTCCGATGGACGATGCCCTGGACGTCTTCGCTGGGTCAAGCTGAAATACTGCCGGAGTCCCGAGGGTTAAGAGGCGGTGACTCCGGTAATTGCGGCATTCAATGATGGCGACAGAGACAGCCCGCTCCCCCTCCTCAACCTACTGATCCAGGGGGAAGGCTGGGGGTGGAGCACCCCCCTGTGTTTCACAGTGTGGAAATGAGTTCTGTTGGAGGAGGGATTTTGTGTGATGTGTGTGTTTGAAAGTCAGTCTGTGTCGTGCATTTATCAAAACCCGAAAAAAAAATAACAACACAAACAAACACACACACACATATATACACACCTATACATTTGTTTTTAAATTATATATATATATATATATATATATATATATATATATATATATATTGATTGTTGTTTTTTCAGAAAACGTAGAGATAACTGTATAACTGTATTCTAAGCAATCTCCCTGCATGATGTGTGACGTGATGTGTTTTTTGGCAACTAGTCAAAGACGTTATAATGAGGCCGTGGGGGATAGGGCACAGTCTTTTTACAATATATCAGTTATAGGAGGCGATTTCTGACTTTATCGACTATTACTATTGTATAAATATTTTATAACACATTGTTATATAATTTTAACACATTGCGACTCGACCTACTTTCATAATATAAAAAAAACGAATTATTAAAGAAGAACCCTACCTAACCAACTGCGGTCACGCCAACCAAACCTTGGAGAAGCGCAGTCACGACATCTAAACTTAAAAAAGTGATTGCGCATGTACATTGCTTTGTTCGGTACAGCGCTTTAGCGCGACAGATACTTCATGTTGTATTACATTGTACTTCGTGAACTCTAATTTCACTAAAGTGGTTTAAAATGGAATTATTCATTTGTTTGCAAATGTTATTAAGTTATTACGTTTTTTTAGAGGGTAGTCTTATCAGCATTGTGATTGGACGTGCTGTAGGCTACATATATTAGCAAAATTTTGCCAGAGTAAGAATGCAAGCTCTTTACAGCAGTGTTTTATGCATTAATACCGTCATAGAATGTGATGATAACTAATGGTGATTGACAGAAATTGACAGAATGGGCTAATTCGATTATTTTAATGACAAAAATGGAAGGATATATAACATTGAGAATGATACAAGTATGTTTAATGATTGCACTTTATCATATAGTTATTTGGTTTGCCATTATGATCACACAATAGCAGATTTTTTTAAATAAAGACCTCCACCATATTACTATCAAAAGTACTTAAATGATCATTTCAAGATAATACATTTGCATAATTAAGTGTCCATCTCAAACATCTCTGGACAAAATATTATTTTAAATAATTGTTAACATTCCTTCATATTAGCTCCTACTGTATGCAGTGCAGAAAATGTATAAAGGTTGAATCGCACACTACTTGGGACTTCAAATCATTCACAACTACTAGGCCGTCCCAAAAAATAAAAATAGAAAGTGCAAATTGTCATCAGACACCAGGAAACCCAAATAAATATATATATTTGTGACCCTTATTCCCTTCAGTTTCTCAATTAAATATTTTGTGTTAAATCTGTAATTTATTGAAACAAAATTAATAAAATATCAATTTTTTTTAGTAGTATATAACTGGAAGGTAATATGTAAAAAGACTGACATAGACCTTCGGGCAACACAGAGACGTATCACTATTCCCCATCGCTGCAGTGAGTCGGCCCCGAGCTCAAAGACAAGACCCAACCGTTGAGTTTGTGACGTGATTGGACTTTAAAGTATCCACTACGCTGCAGACCGACTTTGACAGACGTTAGCCACCGGTCGGACAAAAACAAAGAGGAGAGCTGCCCTATCTGGCCGTCGGATCCAGCCGTCCCTCTTTGGAGGTCAGTGAGTCGTCCTGCTGCACAACTGGCCCGGCGTGGGACTCTGGGCGCTGGTCTGCGTCGACAGAGGGGGGACCGGGAGAGCTCGGGCTGAAGGGGTTGGTGTTGAGGGCCGCTGGGGGCATGGAAGACACACCGGCCTCGTCCGCTGCAGTGTCTGCTGAGTCCCTGCCTGGGTTGGTCACAGTACCCGCGTCTTCGGAATGGAGGAATAACTTGCGACCTAGAAACCAAACGACCTTGTCAGCCTACCGTGTGTGGGTTTACACGAAAAGTAACCTCGCACTAGACATACGTTTGTGAGCATCCTTAGCTTAAGACCCGATCAGTTGTTGCTCCCTATATCAGACTTAACTCTGACAATATGTAAAAAATTGCTCAACTACAAACAAAGTATACATTGAGTGGCAAGAAGATATTAAAGAGACCCACAAAATATCAGTTTGGGCTTAAATAACCTGGTTTTCTTATTTTCTATGAGTGCTTTATGCAGTATATGCTTGTCAAGAGAACAGAGATTTGCCAACCTTTACCTTGCAGTCTGCTGGATAATGTTGTTGGTGTGTCTGGAAGATGGAGCGCACTGGTTTGGGCTTTACTGGAGTATGTAGGTTCAGTAGAGTCCAATAATCCTGAGGAATTGAACATAAGGTTGTTCAATGCAGTGGTTCCCAACCTTTGTCTTTAGGAGAATCACCAAATGTCCCCAAGGCCTTTCGCCTGCCAACTCATAAGCAAACAGTAAGAAAATAGATAATACACACAAGCAGGCGCTGGGCAAACTGGACGGCTCCCAGTTGATGCACATTATGAGAAGGCTAGGGCCATTGGAAACACTGGAAGGATAACTCAGCAATGCTGCCTTCGGTGTGTTCATTTAGCAACCCGAAATGACACAATAAATTACAATTTAAAATATATGATGGAAAGCCAAAAAAGAAAACATAAAAAAACAACAAGCCAAGCGAACAATATTTATAATATATATGTATCAAATGTTTAGAAATACCACTCTCTCGATTTTCAAGTAAAATCCAAATAAAATCGACTTAAGTGGGCCGGAAAGAGATATCCATTCATAAACTGTTCCCTGAACAAACGAATGCGCTGGGATGGCTCACCATCTGTCAGGTTGAAGGTCCTTCCATTCACAGACGCCTCCCAGGGGGAGAACCAGTTCAGCACAGAGCTGACCACGGGAAGCTGCCTCAACACTCCCTGGAGTTTAGTCAGAGGATACAACCTTTAGAATGACTCTACATACACTCCATACACGGAAAGAATAATGTGGACGCTCAAACCGTAAACATTAAATGAGAAATACACCCACACAAACAAAGACTTTCTCGTATCTAATACAATGACACGGCGAGGACTAGTTTAAAGCCTATTCAGTCTCTTCTCTTGTGTCTTTGTCTCTCAATTTCTGCTAACCGGCAAACCCAATGAAGCAATATGCAGCTGTGATTCAAACTTGCAATTTTCTGGATATGGAGGTTAAATGATGGGCTTCATAACAAGGGCATAACACTGTCTCTATGATAAGGGGGGGGGGGGGTTAGGTAGTAAAGTTTTTTTCTCAATTTAAGGAGGTGGAAACTGACTATTCGCATGCTTCTAGAAGAACATCATGACATACATCATACATTTTTCATCATAATATGTTCACTGGTAAAAACACACACACACACACACACACACACACACACACACACACACACACACACACACACACACACACACACACACACACACACACACACACACACACACACACACACACACACACACACACTTTTTCTTCTAGGAAAAAATAAGGTGAATAAACCCACCTCTTCAAGGATTCTCTTCTCACTGTCCTTCTGCAGCTGTAGCTGTGCCTCCAGAATGCCTCTCTGAACCACCTCAGCCATGTTCTCAAATAACTGCAAGGCAGGGAAACCAAGTAAGCCAAGCAACTCTGTATGGTGGTATGTATTCTCACATTTTATAGCAAGCAATAAATACAGGATTAAAAAAAAAAAAAAAAAAAGAGGTAAATGTACAAATTTTGAATGAAATACATACAGATAAAATATATTCACAGTGGTCTATTAAAGGGCCAGTGCATAAAATGCTGTAGCAACTAGCAGACTTACTGAATACCATTCTTCTCCCCTCCAAAGAATACAGTGACCTGAATTGGCCTGTATTGTGTTAAGTGCCAGTTGGTATTGTGTATATAAATGTGTATCTTTCTCATAGCGACATGTTTAATGTTAATGTTATAGGAAATAGCTCTGTGGAAAGGACACACTTCCTATGTACTGTAGATATAAAGGGCTCATTCTGAGATAACAGAAAAACATGATTTTTATCATCATGTGATTATACACTAATTAAAACATACTTATGAATATTATAGTCAATTTATGCCAAGTCTGTGACGCTGGATGCCACAATATTGTACCCACTGCGCCTTTAAGAAGACCTTCCAGTAGTGCAGGTGAGATACTGCAGATGTTCACGGGTTGGTTTACTCTCTCTGCTTGGTCATTTGCATTGGACGCAAATATTTGTACTGTTCTCCACAGAAGTAAGTTAAGCTGTAAGCTAGTACAAAAGAAGTTGAACTCCCAAATGTCCAAGGTTAGATGTGACAGTCAGACCAAGGGCATGATTTCTGAGAAGGTTTGCCCGCGTATGTCCGTTGCACCGTGGTGCCCTCTAGGATTGGTATCATCTTTATACAGAGATCCTCATTAAACCAAGGCACTAACTCTGAGGTGAGCTGTGGTTACCTTTCCGTTCTCCTCGATCTCCCTCCCCAGCGCGGCGACGGTGTTGACCAGGTGGGATATGTCCTCGTTCACCAGGTCCTCGGTCACCATGCCAACAAAGATACGGTCCCGGGCGGTCCCATACTCTGGGCCTGCAGAGCGGTCAGTGCAGAGTGAGTACAGACCATTCCATCACCTGAAGCAGCTCAGACAGTGAACACAGGAGAGGATGCTGCATGTCAAAGTACCTGAGGAGAAGAGGATGCTGCATGTCAAAGTACCTGAGGAGAAGAGGATGCTGGTTTCCTGCTCTTGCAATTTCTTCATGAGCTCACAGTTCATCTTCTCCACTTCCTGAAGTTGTTTGTCCTCCAACACGTCTGCAAACCATTGAGGGTTATACCTAGAATCACATGCACAATCATGGGTATCAAAAGACAAAGACACATGTTCTCAAGGTGCAATATCAGTTCACCATTTAGTTGAAGGATTAGGATTTATTTGAGTTGGAACAGATCAGCCTGACACAGATTATTCAATTTGAACATTTCTGACATCCAGTATTTTACCTATTCGTACGCATGCATCATTCACCACAGGAACAGTTCCAATGACAAAGACTAATTCCTAATGATTATTGTAATGTTACGATTATACTTTGCAATGAAACTATAACGATATCAATACCGTTTACATTGTAGAGATAAGCAAGTAGAAACTAGCACTTGAGTTACTTTAACTTGCTTAACTTAAGCAAGTTCAACTTAAGAGTGCTTCAATTAAACGTAGGACCCTGTTGAGCCCTCTCTCAGAGGAGGTGTCCGTCGGCTGCCCGGCTGCGGCTGTGCTGAGTGCTACCTGAGGGTGCCCAGGCCGGGCCAGGCGAGGTCCTCCATGAGGCTGAGGAAGGGGCTGTGCTGAGTGCTACCTGAGGGTGCCCAGGCCGGGCCAGGCGAGGTCTTCCATGAGGCTGAGGAAGAGGCTGTGCTGAGTGCTACCTGAGGGCGCCCAGGCCGGGCCAGGCGAGGTCCTCCATGAGGCTGAGGAAGGGGCTGTGGCGCTGCACCTCCCGCCGGAACTCGTCCCTGAGGCGCAGCGTGGAGGACAGCACGGGCACCAGCTCCAGCAGCTTCTCCACCAGGACCTCCACGTCCGACGCCTGGGTCCCCAGCCCTGACACGGGGACGGTGGAGAGGATAGAGCCCTGTTAGGTCGCGTAAACCTCGTCTCCCAGACCGGGTCTAGGACTTCCCTGGAGGTGATCTTGGATTAAGTGATGTCGTTGATATCCTTGATAAAATTTAAAAAAATACGCAACCCTGGCCCTAACATGGGCTGACACTGTAATGGTCAAAGAATTATCTGCTTTTTCATTTAAAGCACAAAATATTTATATTCACAAAACAAAAAGGTCTAAAATGAAATCCAGATCATTTATTCCTTCTAAATGTCAGACACTCTTCCTTCAAAAAAGAAAAAGAAAAAGTGAAGCTGTGCACCAAGAAAACAATCCCTGACTTGTTTTGGACGGAGCCGATGCTCTGTAGGATTTACCTGCGGCGGTCATTAAAGGGTTGAAGCGGACGCAGGTTCCATCGTCCTCCAGCTCCACCACGTCCACCCCGCCGACGGGCACCAGCCGGGCCAGCCGCTCGCCCAGCTGCACACATTGGTCAGCTTGATCAATGATTTACACGTGCTCCTTCAATCCGTTTAGGCCCGTTACTGTCTCCTCTGGGCGCGCTCCGACGGAGGGATTTTTGGCTCTGGTGAGCGCTATGTGTGGCCTGGGAGAGAGGAGGTAGGACCTGCCTCAAGACAGGATCTATCTGAGCTGACTGAACCGCTCTAAACCGGTTGACGCTGATTGGATACGGTTGATACAAGTACTATTGAGGCGGGATATGACGCGAGTAGAACTCAATACAGCCCCAGCATATAAACAAAATAAATATAGATTATTTTGTATAAACGCTATATAAATCCATATGAATGCTAAATAATCGCACAAGACAAAATGTGTCGGAGAACTAATTAGGTCCCATTTGAACTCCGTCGGGTAGCGGCTACAAAGGTTCCTGTACGGGAACGGACACCGAGGGGAACTCAGTCCCTCAGGCGGAACACACCGGTTGTGATCTTATTACTGTTACACATAATCCCATTCACAAATCTATGCAAATAATGCAGAATTGGTACAACAACGTACCCATCTATTAAACGTGTCCATGATGTCCCTGTCCTCCGTGGAACATCCCTCCACCAAATCATTATACGCTCCTGACAAGAGGAAACAAAGAGAAGAGGACAGCACCAGTTTTATGGTCAATATCTCTGGGAAAGATTTATGACGACATAACTAGTTTACAACTTTGAATGACGACAAAACTGAGGCTGAAGAAGCACACATGATCCAGCAACAGACTGCCAGTAACCCTGTTTGCGAATGTCTGATTCAGGTTTACATTTAGTCGTCAAGCCGGATTTCACACATGCTTCCGCAGTAACCAAACACAAGTTTATATGGTCAGAGCTGCAACCCTTACCAGAGCTTGTTTCCGGTGAGAATCTAAACAAAACTTCGGGAGAGCTGACGTCATTCTCCACCTGTTGTAGACGGATAGAAGGACAAAGGTCAAGCCCTGTTCATACAGACGGGATGCATCGAGTACACATCACGAGGGGGTTTGATAGTCAATAGCCCCTAGCAACGTGTAGCCAACAGACGGTTAGAGCTCGGAGGTTAAAAGGCACGACATGCGCTGTTGGAAATCCACAGCTTTTACGGACTACATTAGGAAGCCATTTTAAATCAAGGTTAATGCGAAGCATACAATTTATATTTTTTCTGTGGGGGTGGGGGTTTGACACAGTCCTCTGTCTGTAGTTTTTTGTGTTGCGTTGTGCCTCCAATAAATGTCATCATTATTAGTTGGACAGCTCTTTTATGACTGCCGTGGCACTGTCCAGCTGTCAGTAACATACCAAGCGCTCTGATGAACATTATACTCTGCCGGTAGTCAGTGGTGCATTTTTGTTCTGCTCAAGTGAACGGTGCCACATTTGTTCTATGTGCTGATACGCATCAATCGCATGTATTTTATGTTTCTAATCAAATGCTTACAAGTTCTCTAACTCGATAGTTTATGTGATGCTCGATTGTGACTACAATTTGTAATCGAAAGAACAAAGTTCTCGTCTCCAGAGAGAACGGCCACAGTTGGATTTAAAAAATTACCGGTATTTATTATATTAATTTGGTATGTAATCTTTGTCAGGTTTTAATTTTTCTCAGGTTTGACAATAAAATATCTGGGTCAAGGACAACCTTACATGGTTAGCTCCATCACTGGTCCCCTTAAGTTATCATAAAAATTACAAAAGTGGTAAAGAAGCAACCCAAAAAGAGCGAGAAAGAATAAAGTAACATTTTAGGAAGAGCTGGACTTTTACCATAGTCAAAGCCTCCCGGAGCGAGATCTCTGTATCAAGCACATCCTATAAAACAATGTTAATGAGGAAAGTATAAATTATCTGATATAAGGGGCATTTTCTGTCATATTTTTAGCTACTTCTTATTGACACCTTCAACCTCTAAACCAATATCACATAACTTTGAAATGTCCTCCAATACCAACCATTTGGTTTCTACTAAAAAAATATTGTAATGAACAGAACATTACTTTGCCAAAAGTAAATAAGTAAAAATTTAGTGGAACCAAAGTAAGAAAAAAAACCTTTTGAGTATGACAATTTTTTTGGATTTGCAAGGTCTAATCTTCTTTGTGGATTAGTTGGAAAAGAAGATCAATAAGTTAAGATAAAAATGTGTTAGAGCTCACATACCGATGTTATAATGGACGGAACCGTTTTTAGCCTCTCCATTAGCTGTTTACTCTGCAAAGAAGAAACACATTGGGAACAGTCGGTATACAACAAAGAAACAAATATTCAGAACCAAGGTCAATCTTCACAGAGGGTCGAGTTACATAATACGACGTAATGCCAGTTTGTGCCAAGATGCTCAACACACACACACACTGGCCTTCACAGTGGAAAGCAGAGGAAGGAAACTTTCAGATAGTAGACAAGAGGATGGTTAGGTGGCCATGTAGATAAAGGAGCTGGGTTGCACTTGTGGCCGGGTTGCACTTACCACAAGTGCCTTGGGACATTCAGTGACCAATCACAGGCAGTCAGCCTGGGTTCCACAGCTCTTCAACACAAAGACATTCCTGCCGTCTCTCCTGTGGCATTGAGGACGCTGTAGAGGGCTGAGCACCCCCTACTGGCCTACCAACCCCTCCAACGTAACTACCTCCTCTCCCAGGTAAGGATGGACCAGACCAGCCCAGCTCGTCTTCCATCTTCATCACAAGATGTTTGCCAGATGCTATCGCTTTGCGTTTTATTCGCTTTCCTCCATTCTACTGAGAGGACCATCAAATTGTATTTCGCATAACTTTAGCGTCTGTTAACCATTTTCAAAACCATTTCCAATATATAGGGTCATAAATGTGCAGATCTATGTAATATCGACTGCCTCGCGGATTATGTCCCCGCTATCCTATTGGCTTCTGGACCATTTATGAAAGTGCTACAAAAGCATGAATTATACATCAGCAAAACTTAATTATAAATAAAAAGGAAATGGGCAAATTACAGCCTGCTGGGATGTTGCAGACATTTTATGAATGCAATAGTTTGTTGAATATCAAGTGAGAATCCCAGGACTCATTCTCCTTTGCACACAGCACACGTGCCGAATCAGTGTCTGGGTTCGACAGCTGAGTCCTCGTTGCGTTGCACCGTGTGGCGCGGGCTGCTCACCAGGTCGGTGGCGTGCCTGATCTTCTGGACGATGCCCTCGTTGCCCAGGAGCTGGAGGGACAGCCACAGGGCCAGCGGACGCAGCTTCTCCCCCGGCTGGCTGGCGGTGAGACCGGCCGCAAGCGACTGAGAGGAGGGACCGCGACACACGGGGAGACGAGAGAGAAGAACGAGGAAGACACAAAACAAAGATTAGCGACCACAGATTATACCCACAACCTACGTTTACGTAGCACCTGTCAGAGAAGCCTCTACAACAGTAATGTAACAAGAAAGTGAAATAAAACTAAGTGGATGCACACTAGTCTGACAAATCAGACGTTAGATTCATATCTCGAGTCTGATGGCAGATTAATCCTGTGTGAACAAGGCATTTCAATTTATTCTGCCAGTATTAGCTTTGAACAATCAAGTTCTTGGGGGCAGGGATCTGTCTTTTTTGTTTTTGTCTATAAGGGTTTCAAATCAACACAGAGCCGACTATAGAAATACTGTTATTAAAATAAGGAAATAATGTGCAACTCTTCCCCTTTCGGCCCAGTCCGAGTCATCTGCCCCCAGTAGTTCTGCTATAATGCATCAGGAACGCTGGAGCCCAGATCAGATACTAACGTGCATGAGGCCTATTGTCACCCCCTCTCCCAGCCTACCAGCGCGGGGTCCTCATGCCTGTAGAGGGTGACGGCTGGCACGGCAGGAAGACCTAGCCAGGGGCCCAGCGTCAGAGTCATGCTGTCGCAGTGGACGGCTCTCTGGAAGGGTAGGAACATAGAATGACGTCAGGAATGTGAGAAGAAGAAAATGTAACTTTTCAATTTACGCAAACGCTTATATACTCATATTGTGCATTGTTACGTTTACATTATAACTTATTATTCTATCTTAAATCAAATGTATGGAATAAGCAGTTTCCATCAACACATGGATACAAAATAAATAAAGTCTTACCTTTACACTGGATGACATGTCATCAAGGGCCAGGGTAGCCAGGCTGACCCTGAAACAAATGAAACACGGCCTATCAGTGACAATACACAATACATGCCCTCACGCTTAACCATTTGCCCCCTGGGTTTTTGCAATGTGTTTTATAAACTGTGCATATCTTATCAAGTTCATGACGTGATAGCAAAGCAGCAGAAGGAGCAGACTGACCCCTCCACATGGAGCCACATGCTGTACTTCACACAGAGCTCCTTCAGACGCCCCAGCCTGTAGGCACGGTCCACGCTCGAGTTACCTGGGGAACGGATATAGTTACTGACAAACAGGACAACGGCGGGCCTGGGCGATCAAACCGTCGTAACAGCCAATGACAGCAGAGTCAACAGTCATGACTGTTTAAACATCCGCCACCGATCCACGTCCTGGTGCCGACTCAAGGTACAACGGAGTTCCTTCCAGTTACCTGCGTTGGCGATCAGCAGCAAGGGGAGCTTCCCTGCATCCAGGTCCTCCTTGATAAGCTTCTCCAGTAGGGCAACATCCTAGAAGGAACAAACGGTGAAATCAGCCTAAGACCCCCTACCCTTCGGGAGGTTAGGTTGAGTTACATCAATCTTTTGATAAAGAATGTTTTGTTTCTTACCATTTGGTGTTGTGACCCAAAGACAGTGTTACACGGCACCGTGCATAGGCTGGAAAGGGCCAACCCAAGCTAGGAAGGAAAAATATTGTTGATCAATCGACAAATATCGATTTCATACACCCACACCCTCACACACACTAAATGCCAACGAGAGCTTTTGAGGTTTAAACTCTAAATCAGGCACATGTACTTCTCACACACCTTTTGTTACGAGTCTCCCCTGGGCCCAGTTGTTCTAGTAATCTGATCGGATTACGGCTATCGGATTGGTTCAACTCTTATTTGGCAAGTGGTTATTTAGAAGAAGGTTTTGAAGTTCTCAAAAAACGTACAGTGTACAGAAAAACCTATCCAGAGAGACCTTATGAGTCTAGGAGGCCAAAATCCTCGGCATTTCATATAATGACAATATACCAAGTTTCCGAAATATTTATCAATCGGGCAGTGGAGCTGATCGTTGGACTTTATCCCGGATTACAGCGCCCCCTATGGGCGAAGTGGTACCATTTTGGAGTTCTGCTTACAGTGAATATGTCCAATGTACAATTTACAAATTTCAAAACGAAAAACTATATCCACTACGAATACAATAGGTATCCACAGACAGTCAAAAACTATTAAATTAAGATTTGTTTTTTAGCATTTGAATTCTAACCATTTGATGACAACAATGTCTAGTGCCTGCTGTACCGTTCGTCGTTTGCTCGTCCATGTCTTGCACGGTGTAATACCTGGTTGCAGATGTGTTGTCCGAGGCCCTCCCTAGACGAGGTGCTCTGGTAGATGATGGGCTGAGCGGAGCTGAAGGCTGCGTAGCCCTCGGACGCGTAGTCTTCATAAAGCGTGTGGAGCACCAGCCTGCACACTCTGACCAGGCCCTCTCGGTCGTCCTCGTGGAAGAAGGCGGAACTGTTCTCATACCTGGAGGAAACGTCCCAGTCAGGTGTGAACTGCACTTCCAGCTAATTCCACAAATACAGTACGAGAAACTTGCAGGATATCGCCACCGGTTAAAACGATTTGGGAATGTACGTGCATCGAATAGATTTAAAAATGACAATTTATCAGAGTTAAAATTACAGCTGGATTTATTTTGTGCAATACAATATGCACACCGAAAAACACACTTGAATGTGACGCAACATGTGCTACGGCAGACCCTAGCGCTACAGTGGAGGGCAAGAAGAATGTTGAGTGTTGAAACCCGAGTCTGATTCAACATTTATTCTTTCAGAGGAGCATTTGTTTGCGGTCGATTGGAAGTAAATAACAAAACTATATGGCTTCCATCTCATTGGTCTCAAGGCTTAACATCGGGTTTCTACACTCCAGTAACTTGCAGGTCACTCTAGCATATTTTCTTATCACAAATTACATCACGTCAAGTTAGTCGAAGCTAGCAGAGCTTAAGACATCTTTATATATATGATATTCAACTACCGATTGAAAAAGCACTTCAACTTGGAAAAACTATGAATGTAGTCATTACGTCTCCATCGTCTATGACATACACACAGAACAAAAACAAAACATGCCCCGGTACAAACCTAAAGAGTCGACAGAGCCAGAGCGTGGTGTCTGAGAGGATTCTTGTGGTCAGCTTGCGGAAGCCGTCCTTGTTGAGCATGGAGAGGTAGGCGGTCAGACAGTGGCCCAACAACGCCATGTGCCCGTTTTGGCCCACATTCTGCAACCTGCTGTATAACAGATGTTTTTGAATACACACAAAATAAGTTACATTGTGCTCTGATTCTACACACGCATAGTACCTTTCATGTTCATAAAGGTAAAAAAAATAAGAAAAACTTTCCTTACAACAATACATCAAAGAGTATCAATATAGCCTACAAGAAGCAAATATACAAAAATAAATCTCAGAGACGGTACTGGTCTACAAACAGACCATTTATATCAGACCGTCAAGGCAGCGATAACGTATATTGAACTAAATGATTATAAAAATAAGCCCCAAACTAAAAAGAGGAATGAGGCAGTGCAGATTCAGTATTCTGAGCACGTACTTGTGGCTCTGTTTATCACCGTCTTCTGTATCTTCACACATCAGCTCTTGGACCAGATGACAAATGTTTGCAACATTTTGGCCACTGAAAGCAGAAGAGAAATGACAGTATCGCCATTATACATTGAAGTATTTAACTGACACACATATATACGTAAAACATTGATCATAAATATTCAATTGATTGGGTCTTACTCTCCCTGCAGGGGACCAGGACAGCTGCTTCTGCTCAACGAGCCCGTCTCCAGCTCCACTGCCAACTCCCTACACGCACGCACGCACGCACACACACACACACACACACACACACACACACACACACACACACACACACACACACACACACACACACACACACACACACACACACACACACACACACACACACACACACACACACACACACACACACACACACACACACGTACGTCAAAAGTTAAAATGTTTCATTTGTTTACTTCCTTTTCCTTCTACATAGTTGCCTCAATATCAGGCAAGGGCTGTTTGGAGGACGTCCGTGGGGTTCAGATTCACTTCTGGTCCAATCAGACTCTGTTACAGTCTCAAGGCAGCCTCAATGCATAGCGGGTCACACCAGTCGAGGAATGTCGCGCCGGGCAGCGGAGAAAGACAAGACGTTGAAAGATTACATTCTAGGTTTTGTTTAATATAACGGGTCGCAGTGGATGAAGCTGCGATGCGTGCAAAGCCTACAAGGCGTTTAGCAGGAAAATACAGAACTTATGCCTTCCGATTTTAGAATCCCCACAACACCAACCACAGTTCAGTGAGTAGACCATCAGTTTAAAGTTGTTTAAACCGGGTTGTTTTGACCACCTGTCTTGCAAGTCTTATAGTCTATTCAACCATCGTTTTTTTCCTAATGAAAGTAATACCAGTCCGACAAATGAGAATGTGGTCAAACAAGTCCAACAGAACACTCACAGCCTACAAGTCGCAGATCACTACTGAATTACTCTTTTTGCGTGTTTACCTCAGAAGTTAATTGTTAAGGGATAATGACGCCATTTAAAAATGACCGAATTCAATGGACCGTTACCATGACTACGGAATTCTCTGTGTTGAACATTGTTGGAAACAATTGGGTAAATGAAAGTACACAACTAAACAAAATATATTACATAGAGTTTAATGCGGAATTTGGACATAACTTTAAAGGTTTAGAGATCGACAAAACTAAATGTAATTATGTCAAGATATGTTTAGACATTCGCTACATGGATTTGTGAAACTGCTGCAACATGATGAAGCAACATGGACATACACTAGAGAACACATACACTATAAGGCTACAGTGAGGCAGGCCATATAGTCACATTTGCATTCAATCTTGATTATTTTATTGTTGAAGAATCATACCTCTGGCCATCTTCTAAAAGGTTCAGCATCTCCTTTAAATATCTGCCCATATCGCCCAGGGCCGTGTTTGCCATCGCCCAAAGAGGATAGGCCTGCAGGGGAAGAAATATTATAATACAGCATTCTACATTCTTTCAGTCCAGCTCCAGATCAAAGTACACACGTGATGCATAAACAGGCATCGTTATTATATAATTTATATAAGGGTTATATATATGTATGCATATATATATTTGTTGTTACAATATTGCAATATCAAGGGTGAATTTGTATATTCTCAATGCCTTTAGAAAGCACCCTCCTATTACATCTAGCACCGATTGGGAGGACAACGGCAAGTGAGGACAGTATCCGGAAATCCGGGGGAAATCAAACATCTGCCAACACGAGCATGAACAGGTAGCTATCTGTCAAAAGATACCCCTCGCTCCACTAAACTGAAGGTACATTAAACACCTGTCCCATTCACGATCAATTCAGGAAGCTAAGGAAAAACCTTACCTTGAACGCACTCAACGAAAACTTGTTTTTGCCTTAATTGACTTCGTGTTCGGTGAATTGAATTGGCCTACATGAAGTATGTATCTGTCTTTTTGGCACAACGGAATTGTGCATTAAGTAATGGAATGGTTGGTCTCTTTCAGCAGGTAAACAACCTTGCACTGTGTCGGTGTAGAGGCAGAGCAGAGATTACGGAGCACTTCCTGGTGTGACATGAAGACGTTTGTAAGCGGGGCACGCACACACGCCCTCATCCGAGACACACGCAGGCAGCGCTGACGTGGTGCTGCCGGATTCCGTTTGACATTCGTTCATAAAAAATAAAAATCGCTATTGGTATTTATATTACTAGCAATACTACAAACGGCATAAAGATAATTATGACGGAATTGCATCGAGGGCGCAAATTTATATTATTTTTCTAAGCGGACTTTCAAATAAGCCTCACACGGGGGGGGGGGGGGGGGGGGGGGAGGGCGACCGGAGGTCAAAGATCCATTGGGATAAAAAGCAACATCAAAGCAGTATAGCTTTCGAAAAAAAAAAAATAGTTGGATTTGGATGGACTTTAAAAAGATCCCTGAAATCCTGAAAAGAAGGCAGTCAGAGTTGTTTGATGATAGCTGATGACAGCTGCATGATATTATACTTGGCACACCCTTTAAGCTGACCAGGAAGAGTCTGAGAACGTCAATAAAAACTCTTTACAACCAAACCTAGTAGTAAAACCTGCAGCGTTCAGTGTAACGTCACAGGGTCTGCTGCTGATTGCTTTTCCTCCAGTAGTATCACATTAATGGGCCGGTTCTCAAGGCAGGTTACAGTAACCAGGGTCAGCGCAGTCTATAAAACTGGCCCTGCCCGTGTTTCTACCGCAGTAACCTTACTACAATGATAAAGCTTTTGTTATAACAAAACAATGAATTCTTTGTTCTCATTTAGTTCTCTCCATAACATGAGAACCATGCTTGCAATGAAATCAAACTTGCAGGGGAGAATTGAATTGTTCAATTTGAAAGACATAGAAAACTAAAGACATTTAGGCATAGCCTTCATTTGTAACTTGAATTCACAAGAGCAGGTTGATTTTGCCAAACTGGATAAGTGTGCCCTGGGGGGGAGGTGTGCGCTGGTCCGAGCAGAATGGTGTTCAACTAGTTGAGGATAATGTCAGACAGACACAGAGCATGCTTCTATACATATATGGTTTGGATGGAACTTTAAGTGAATTGCATCCTCTTAGCGCGCTGTAGCAGTGTGTGGGTTCACACCCCCCAGGTGGATGCCACACTCCACCTGGGGGGCTTCTGCTGCTCCAAACAGAAAGACGCAGAGCACTGCTGGGGTTGAGACCGGTTTATTATAAAGGGCGTTAGAGGCCTGGTGCTGCATGTCGCCATGCAGGATGCCTCCCTGAGTGTCTGTGTTTGTTTGGGGATGGCTGGTTTCACCTCTGCACATTATTGTTCAATGTGCACCAGGTGTGCAGCCTCACCTGCCCCAGAGTCCATTCAGACCCGGCCAGGAGAGCCTGCTTCAACCAGCCATCATCCACACACTCCCACACACGCAGTAGCTTGAAGGAATAGTAAAGGATGGGACACACAAATATGTGTTTTTGACCATATCCTTTGTAATGTAATATGTCACTGCATCTGTGATCGCCTGCCACCAAACCTTTCCCTGGCATAAGGAATGACCTGCTTCTTTTCAGGCGCTTTGTGGCTTGAGCTGGCATCTGCATCTCTTATTGCTACACACACCTGCATGTCTCTGGTGCAGGTGCTGGAACAAGTTGGTCCTGTTCCCCATAAACATGCTATATCTTCCATATGATTGTCAATATAGTTATCTATACCATTTCATCACTAATTAATTCAATTCCATGGGATTTCATTCTTGAAATAGACAAATTGACAATAGTAATAATGAAAAAATCATTTTAAATAAAAATATCTTTTTAATATTTTCAGCGAATATAGTAGTTATTATTTCAGAAATAGTGTGGCTTTGTGCATTTCATTGTAGGTTTTCCATCGGATACCGTTCAAGTTTTGTGTTAATTTGTGTTGGCTAAAGAAACACAGGGTCAGGTTGTGGAAGCAGAAGCATCTCTGCTGACTCTTTCCATAGCCACGACCTTCTGACACTTGTGTACAAAAGGAGAGCAGCCAAATATTGCTCAGCCACTGCATGCATGTTTGTTTTTTACTGTTTGCATATAAGATGGTCCGCAAAGTGTCTTGATGACCATTTAGTGGTACATATGGTCACATGCACATTCAACTCATATGTGATATTGATGGTTCATGCTACAGCAATCTGAAGAAATATTTACAATGGTTATGTGTGCCAATATAGCATCTACAGAAATCCAGTTTAGGTCACAAAACTATAATACCACTCATAGCATCTTTAAGCTTTTTATTTTTTTCATAATAATCTAAAAGGACCTTGCATTTATGACCAACCTAGTCAAGCGACTATAGTAGAATGATCAGGAATGGATAAAGCACTTGCAGTTCAAAGCATTCATGTTTAAAATGCATCCCGAGGTTTGAAACTGTCTAGGTCCATATCCCATTATTCAGAATTCTGAGACATTCTTCATAATAAGCGAGCAACTATCGTTTGCCATTTTGCCATCAGTTGAAGCCCACCCCCAGTATCTTTTTCATGTGTTCATACACCACATAGGAGATGCTGACCGCAGGGATGACCTTTAGGAAGTTGGGCGCGAGGCCTCGGTACAGCCCTGGCACGCCTTCGTGGAACATGATGTGTTTGAACTGCCCCAACATGGAGAGTCTTGGCTGACCCTCACATGTGGCTAGGGGAGAAAGGAAGGAGTATGTTACACAACCTTACACAACGGCTTCCATTGCTGAGGGATTTGATGGGGATATTCGACTTCATAGAACTTCAGGTTGGCAGGGTCTGATCAAACACCCCAACCCTGTTTCTACAGACCATTTAAGGCCAACATGCAGGTACCACCAGGTAATTTTACAAAAATTGAATAAAAAATACTTTATATAATATTTTATACAGAATACTAACTTGAATGTAATGTAAATTGTCAGAAGACAAACGCTAGAGCAAGAGTGGATGGTGAGTATAATCACAATGTCGACAACAATGTTTGAGGATTTGGTAAGAAACCCTCGTAGAACAGGACTGATGAGCCACAGCCTTGACACTGCACACTGAAGAGGGGTGCGCCAGATGAAGGTCTTACGTTTCAAACCTTTTGATTATCGTTTCCTTTAGGTTGGCAGCAAATCTCACAAAACAAGTCAGGTGTTGTGCGTATTCATGAACGTATTATAAGGCGAGCTTTGCCATCGGCCTCACCTTGAGCCTGCATGCGCGTTCGGACCAGGGCCAGCGGGTAGGAGGCCAGCTGTCCAGAGGTACTGGAGACGGTCCCACATCCCAGCAGGACCAGCACTCCTGGGTCGGCAGAGCCTTTGCTGTACCTCTGAAGCCAGGCGTTCTTCAGGGTCTTTGGGGGTGTGGGTTTAAGTTGGACCGATCAATGGATTGATAATGGCAGTGGTGAGGCGAAGCAAGGTGGGACATATTTCAGTATAATTGTTAACATACAATTATTGATTGAGCCAAACTCAATTCAAACACATCCAGCTGCTCACCTCGTACACAGCCAGGTCGATGCCGGCGTACGGTATGATGCCCAGCATGTTGGGCAGGTATCCTCTGTAGAAGGCCAGCACGCCTTCTTTTCTCAGGATCTGCCCGGCGCAGTCGGCAATCCCTCGGTACTGCCCTGTCCTTCTGAGTGTGAGACGCGTCTTCAACACCTGCACAAGGGAGGAGACGGGGAGCAGGTGGTGGTGAAGGGAATGTGTGTATCTCAGCAAAAGAGAGATGATACATAAAACAATGGAAAAAAAGGATAAACCTCCATCGGGTAGATTAAGGTCTGGGCGGAAACTCCGGCTAGGGATCCAGCAACAAACCTCTCCTGGACCCTCAATGCGCCCCCTTCGCGACTACTCCGGATTCGGCACTTGATCTACAGGATGAAAGGGGAAGAGGCAGGAGAATATCAATAATGAATGAACGCATTAAATCCCAGTGTGATCCATTGTTTTCATTTGACACTTTTCAAAGATTGTAGAAAGAAGGGTTTTAGATATCTTCCTAGATAAATACTACAGACATAAACAGCAAGAAAAATGTTAAAGAAATAATCACTAACGTGTGCATTCTGAATCGCAAGCAATAACCCTCCTTTCTGTCAATTGTTTTCACCTCATTCGATTTCAAGTTCTGTTTTCTTTGCCCCTACCTGTTCATAAACCATGAATTTGATCGCTGTTTCAGGGGCGATCTTGAGGACATTAATGCCATTTCCTCTCCAGAATGAGAAAACACCTCCCTCCTGTATTATCACTTTAGACCCTGCCCAAAGGCTGACCCTCTTGGAAGTTGTACAGCGCACCTTAAATCCAGAGAGAGAATGGAGGTCAACCCTAGGGTTAAGGACAAAGGGAATCACATTACAACGAGGAGGATAGACCAAAGGCTGATCCTACAACTGCCTACTATTTGTGTAGAGCATTACAAAATAACTTCCACATTCTACTTCTACATTCTACTGACAACAATCTGCCAGGCCCTACCAACCCACTATCTCAGGCTCACTCATTCGCCTCGACCAGCGTCGGTCTAACAAGCGGTCACGGTCGTACCTGCAGAAAGACCTTGAGTCGGTCCAGAGGGGCGGTCACTGTCCGCGACACTGCCCCGGCCGAGGCCCCGGCCATCAGCTGTCTCCACACCGTTCCTGAGCGATGCTCTCGCTCGCTGAATTCATCCGGTACAGTATGATGTTCTCCGATGTTAAACATCTAGATGACATCACACTGGTGCTGATACATTGGTTCAATTTAAAATCAGCATACTTCATTGTCTTCCCAAGTAACCGTTTGACAGAGATGAGAAACATCGCAAAATGCCTACTTTTCAAAGCTGTGGACTGATAAGAGAACCTGCTGTGCTGGTGTTCTGCCGCTCATCCTTATTGAAGTCTGTACTGCATTACAGAAGTTACACTAAGGGATTTTTCTTTCTTAAATGCCCTGCCCGTTAGAGGGTTTGGCAGGTTTGAGACCCCAGGTTAACTGTTGACGTCAGATGTCTACGTCGAGATGAAGATCAGCCATGGTTTTTGTTCAACTCTCCCCCTCTTGCAGTGTTGTCGGGTTGCAAAATTGGAAGTTGGCGAACCATTAGCATCTATCATATCGTAAATAACTGTTTAGCAGCTCTCATAACTGTAACTTTGTTTTGTCCCACCGATTTAAGCACATATGAACTGCCCTCGCTAGGTAGCTTTCTCGAAAAGTGGCTACAAAAAACAAATCCACAAGTTTTGATTCTGTATTTACCTGCGATTGCGCACGGTCAACGACATAAGAGATTGAGTTACAATTCTCGTCCATAATAATGTCTGCATAAGGGGCAGTTTGATAAAACTGAATCCTGAATGGAGTGCAACATTTCAATAAGTAGCGAGGGGAAGTTTAATCGGTTACTGATTTGACTGAATAGAGAGCTTTGTTTTATAATGGATGTCAATTGCTTGCCAACTGCACAGTTTCGGGAATGCGAGTGAACAGCTAGAGGAGTGAGTTGAACAAAAAATCCAGGAGGTTTTACATCTGGACATAGACAATGTCAACAGTTAACCTGGCGCTTTGACAAACCATTACAATCCTTTAATGGAGAGACAATAAAAACGAAATATAACGTCTTGGTGTACAAAAGTGGTTGACCAACATGTGAGTGCTTCCAGAAGTGGGCAATCTCCTCCAGGTTTTGAAAATGGTTGAACAGGAAATTATCTCGCCACTGATTCCAGTCTATTGACATCGTGCCGTCTCTGTCCATACTGGGGAAAATACACAAACAAGCTGTAGGTAAGAATAACACATTGTATATGAATGTATATCAACTATCTATCTATAACTACTATCACTTCTCTAAACTCTGGATTACTTCATATATTTGTGTCCCTCTCTCCCTCTCTCCCTCTCTCTCTCTCTCTCTCTCTCTCTCTCTCTCTCTCTCTCTCTCTCTCTCTCTCTCTCTCTCTCTCTCTCTCTCTCTCTCTCTCACCTCTTCAGTATCCTGGTGGCCTGTTCCATGCTGACTTCCACTCCCAGGCCCTGAAGGGACTGTTGAATCTCTTTCACATCAATATGTCCTAATGCAAGGCACAAGGCATGGGACAAATAATTAACCTTGGTATGGTCTGTATCCAGCTAAAACCGATCTATCCCTCTATCTCAATTTCAAGATCAAGTTATGGGAAAAGCACATTACATCTTTTCGCTGGTGGAATGGGTACTTGGCTGAAAATATATCTTCATGGGTCTATTGGTAAAACTAGTTTAAGAAACACTGTTTCAGCTTGTTTGTTCCATCTGTAATTATGAAGTGTATGCTCACCGTCATTGTTGCGGTCCAGGTTGTGGAAAATGAGTGACAGCTTCTTTTCATGGGCTCGTAAGTACCCCGAGAACTCCTCAAAGTCCAGCACGCCATCCTGGTTGCTGTCGCCCTGCCGCACAATCTGTCCAATAAGAAGAAGGATGGCCAGTTATTAATAGAGAACAGGCTTCATTTATTGAGCCTCATCAAGGAATAACTAGGATTGAAGTGGATTTTACGATCACAAATTATCCACTGTCTTTCTCCTAATAAACTGCCTTTTTGTAAAAAATTGAACACATTTTGTTGTAAGTAAAGAAGATTGTTTGAATGATATTTTCATTTTGATATAATGTTCGAGACCCCCCAGACGTTAGTACAGTGGATCTCGTCCCCCTCATGTGCTCATGGCTCCCCCATAGTGTGAACACTGACCAACCCAGATGTGGTCTTAACAATTGCCACTACTGAGAATAAACATTAAATCATGCATCTATCTCCTGCATACTTTCAAGTTCCCCTGTTTGCATGCATAGTTTAGCCTGAGGCCCTACGCTTTATAACTTTATAATCTATTACTCTTATTTATAAGCGTGTTCACCTTTAGTCTGAAGGACTGTATGTCGACCAAGCAATTGTGTAACATTTGGACATAAAGGCTATTGCTATTTAAGCTTTAATAGTTTATTATGCAACCCACATTAGATGGCTACAGTGTAATATCAATAACTTTATATTAGTAAGCATGTATTATAATAGTAAACGTGACCACGCACCTCTTCTGCATCATCCCACTGTAATCCGCGCGCGGCGAGTCCAATCCGTAGTTCATTGATGTCCACTCTCCCGTCGTAATTCAGGTCAAGCTGTTTGAATAGTTCCGCATATGTGCTCCCCCGATCTGTCTCTGGGTCCGCACATCCTTCACCCTTCTCTTGACAGCGAGTCTGGGTCCAACCCAGGCACAACCATTCTCTGTTGTCGCCCATGTGTGTGTGTGTGTGTGTGTGTGTGTGTGTGTGTGTGTGTGTGTGTGTGTGTGTGTGTGTGTGTGTGTGTGTGTGTGTGTGTGTGTGTGTGTGTGTGTATGTGTGTGTGTGTGTGTGTGTGTGTGTGTTGGTATGTGTGCGGGTTGATGGGTGCGTGTGTGTGTGTGTGTGTGTGTGTGTGTGTGTGTGTGTGTGTGTGTGTGTGTGTGTGTGTGTGTGTGTGTGTGTGTGTGTGTGTGTGTGTGTGTGTCGACACCCCCGTAAAAGCCGGTTTGTGAAAATCTGATAAAGAGTCAGACTATAACATATTTAAATGCCCTCTGTCATTCAGATCTTCCGGTGGATGGGATATGCACCTGGTGTTGTCACTTATCAACTGGCACACATAGGCCTATCTCTATCTAGTAAAAGTTGATGTAAAAAATAAAAGTAAAAACACCTGATGTATTTGGTTGGCTGCTCTTATCAATTGATTAAATTACCTGTTCGTAGGCTTAATGCCACCAAGGTCCAACTGATCACTTGAGCTCTGTCGACCTCGTCCCTTACGTATTTAGTTGTATCATTTTATCACCACGCGTTCATTTAACGTACAAGTATGGCTGGTATCGGCGGCACAATGATCCAGGGGACTCGAGGTACGAAGTAAAACTAAGTAAAGCTTCCCGCCGGCGAAACATTTTATCCCGCAGTAGTGACACATCTGTCCTCGCGCTCCAAATCCGAAACCTGACTACTGTCAGTCTTCAAACATCTACAAATTACACTTGCTAATTAACTATGCTTCATTTTTAGAAGATGTTTAGACAGTATAAACACTAATTCCAGCCGGAAGGTGCGGAATGACCTTACAGAAAGAGAGTTTATTGGCTTATCGGAGGACAGGAACGATCGAGTGGATTATGCAGTGACGCGGCGCGTGGAAAGCGTCCGTTCAGCACACATGGGATCGGATGAGCAGGCGCGCGGCTCGACGCGCTAGTCTGACAGACTTGACTCGCTGTAAAACAACAAAAATAGCAAATGTATTCAGATAATTTAACTACATGGCGTGAATGATCTTCCACTGTTTAATGCAGGGAGACAATTTAAGACTGCTACTCATTTAATGACATCACATCGTAGGCTTTTATTGCCGATGATCTACTGGATGCGCTTCAGAGCTGTAGGGAGCACTGAGCGACAATAGAGGGCGCTATAGTACTATTTTTCCTCCTACAATGGCCTTCTTGGGACTTCCGTTATTAGATTAAAAGATTATCGTCCCCAAAGGGTGGCATTCATACTTCAGGTAGATTGTAGGTTGTTGTTTGCTTTATAAACAATCTTGGTGTCTCTCAAATCTGACCTGTGACCTCTTCTTCAATATACTGACACAAATATACTATAATTTACGGTCCACTGATTAGATTAAATAATGCTTATGAAAAAAACACAGCTTTTTCATGTCACATTAGGCAAGATTTATGGTTACACAAATTCACAGTTTGCCCTAACCCATCTTGGATATATTAGTCATAATCACAGGCGAAAGCATTATCATATCTTCAATTGGCTTCATATCTCCATTTTGACCGTGAAGACGATGCTGATGACGACCACAAGCTGAGGCATCGAAGCAGAGGGGTAGCCAAAGACCTCGGTGGGGGAAGGGGATGCGTGTCTGGTCACGTATGGAAGGCCAAAAGGGTCACAACTAGGCCTCATTGTAGACGTCTATTGATTTAAATCACAATGCGGTTGCTTATTCTGCACTTATGAAGACTGGCTAGCGGAGGTTGCTTATTCGGGATGAGGCTGAAAGGCTATTAACGTTATCTATGCTTTGCAATCAAATTAGGGTCAGATGTATTTGCGTGAAATTATTCAAATGGAAGAATTTGAACAAATATAATTAATTAGTGTTTACAGATTAAAGGTTTTTCAGGTTTGAAGTTACACATATATCTGTTTGTAGAGGAAAACGTTTAGAGCTATAATAAATCTATGATAACTAACATATCAAACCTACGGGAAACCAAACTTTTGTCCCACATTTGACGCTTTGCCTGAATAACCAATGGGTATATAATGGCATGTAATTTGACTATCCAATCAAGAAAATAATTTCCCTATCCAATCACAGAGGGAGCCTAGGGGGAGAACTATTCTAGCAGCAACGGGTAGATTGCCTGGGGCCGAGACCCTCACGTAAGATCATTAATGAATCAAATCAGATAAACTCCTGATAGACTTACGTCAAATGGAATAAGGCTGGAGATACAAACATGGATATATATGAGTGCGCTTGGGCTGGAACGTCCAGCTGAGCTTCTGAGTCTAATGTTATCAGGTGAGAGGCTTCCTGCCTGTTCCTTAACTAACTAATTAACTCATGTGAATATAGTGTAGCCATCTTTGAAGAGAACATAATTACACGTAATGGTAATAAATTGCTAGATTGTCAGCGTTAAGTGGCAAAAAAATGAACGGTAAAAATTGTTAGAAAAGTTTGCTAATTAGTTGGTTTTGCAGAGATTGGCAATATAAATTCACTTGATTCCCCTGTGTGCGGCTCGTAACATCAACGAGAAATATATTGAGAGCACTATTTTTAATAATTACTTTTAATAAATTGGAAAGAAATGATTACGGAGGAAACGCTCTCTGGAATACCATCCATTAACCCCCACCAACAGTTAAAACGCTCTCTGGAATACCATCCATTAACCCCCACCCACAGTTAAACCCCCCCTCAGGTATCTCCCCGCGAAGCCCCTCCCTCTCCCCCCATTGATTCACACTGATAAACAGGTAAAACGTTTCAATAAATGCGCAAGGGAACAACTGGCACAACGAATAACGAGGAAAAGCTTAAGGCCCATCGTCTTCTGCTGGGGTTGTTCCGTCTGCAGACAACCTTTCCCGTCCTTTCCAAGGGATGACCCTCTTGGATCATACCCAGTGGGGCGGTAGGGTCCAGGAAAACTGCATGTTCCTTACCAGCACTCCTCAGCTGTTTGGTTGCCCTTTCTCAGATTGCTATACGTGTTGGTGATGCGTTTTACGCAGATGTTTTGACAACGCACTGAAGTCGGGATACCTCCTTCAGTCCTAGCATCGTCCCCTGCCCTTTATGGGGATCAACGCCACAGGACCCCATCGCGAGGTCTGGTTCTAGCCGAGGTGGCTCGCCTCTTGGTAAAGGGTGTTACAACCCCCTAGTCTAGGGAATAGCTGTCCCTATCGCGCCAAAGGTTTCACTCCCACTGCTCCATGTTTCCCAAGAAGTCAAGGAAGATCAGACCCATTTGAAGTAATGAAGAAATCTCTCTTATCAGAGTGCTGTGTAAGAAAGGGAGATTGGTTCACATCCTTGGATCTCAAAGGATTCTTTCTTCCACGTCCCTATTTTCAAAGCACAATAACATTTCTTCACTCTTTGCCTTCATGGATGTGGCTTACGAATCCAGTTACTCTCTGGCACCGCGCACCTTCTCAAAGTAGGCTGAGAAAGGGATGAGGCGTCTAGGAAAAATGAGATTATTTCCTCATGACGATTTACTCATTCTGAACCACTGAGTCAGTGATAATCACCTCTTTTTCTTGAGCTTCACCGTCAATTGGGCTGTTCTCGATTGTAACTCCAATCCCGCTGTGCGTCGCCGTACACTCCGTCATTGGACCTGGAATGGGGGAACGTGTCCCCTCCGCTCTGTCAGAGGCGAGTGGCCGAGCCCCCTGCTGCAAACATACATTTGGAACGTTCTACCTTGATGAAAGTGCTTTTACATTGTTCTCCCCTGGTGTACAGCTCTTACGTTCTGATCAGAAGAGATGGCAGACAGTGGTAAGTATTAACAATGGGGGTAGAAGTGCCCTCCTCTACCCTCCACCCAGCAGTGGTCGAGCTCTGAGGAACCGGCTGAGCCCCCATCCCTGCATCATGTTGTGGGTGCCCAGAGCCTCGCGGGGACCTCACATGGTCGGTCCTCGCAAAGATGAGTGGCCTTTACATTCTGACATTGTCAGACTGATCTTGCAGAGGCTCGGGATGGCTTAGGTGTTCAGATGAATCACCAACTAGAGAATGTGGTTCTCTTTCACCCCGCAGGATCATTCTTTGTTGTAGCTGTGACTGTGGTGTATGCATTCCCGTTGCTTCAGCTAATTGTCCCACCACGCCACAGTCCCTATGGAGAAGGGTCTAGAAACCGTTTCCAACATGCTAACACCATGCCTCAGATCTTTCCGCGGGTTTGTATTGGATATCAAGGGACCCTCTCGAGCCTCTTTTAAGACGGCTTTTACTGGCCATGGTTTTTGCCAAACCCGCCAGGTGGTTGGTTGCTCCGTCTGTCAGCCCGAGCTGCCTGGTATTCAAGGAGGAAAGCTTTTCCATGTTGTTCAGACCCAATCCTGCCTTCCACCCCAAGAACATCAGTAGTTATTTTCAGTTGAGTGATATAGCTCTTATGGCCTTCCAGACCCCTCCTGAACCTAGTGAGTCAGAGGTGAGGCTGCATCTTTTGTGCCTGGTACGGGCATCCAAGTCCAAACAGCAGTGTGAACCGTGTGTAATAGTGACGCTGCCAAGGGCCGCACTCTCAGCACTGTTTAAATCTCTGGTTATGCGAGGGTGTTTGTTGAGCTTCCAATCGGCACGGCTCCGCGCCACCACGGTGTTTTAGAGGTCTTCCTACACGGGTTGTGGTCGCCTCTTCAGCTTTACTCTAAGGCGTGTCGTCAGAAGACCTTAGGCTGAGTCGGTGTCCCCAGACATGACCAGCTCTCTTGGCCACTCTGTGTTGGTGTCTGTGACTGAGCTCCTAACTTCTCACAAGGCTTGTGTAAGGCTTGTCACTTATAGCTGTAACATTTTTCTTTTTCTGCCTAAGAGACTTATGCAGCCAATGATTTTTGGGATATTTCCAGTATTGAGTGTGAAGGATGCAGCCGTAATCCGTGAAAAATATGTTGCAATGTACTCCATTGGGGCAATAGTACCCTTCTATGTACGTCCTTTACAAGTGCTTGTTTTTGCCACTGTCATGCTTAGATAATATCATTATGGAAGGGGTCCCTACAGAAAAACCTCTGGCTTGATGACGGTGGGTTTGTGAATATGTCCAACCAAGTCTTGCACAATGAGAGTTGAGTTTAGTCGTTGCTGGAAGAGAACTGTGGAAACGTGAGTGAGCATTGGGGTAAAAGAGTTTGTTGTGTAAGGAAAGCGTTGCTCAGGGCTATCTAAATGACCCGGCTGAAAAGGAGAGTTGAGATTGGGATGACGGTAGGGAAGTATCCTGGAACAAAACAAGGCACAATGAGTTCAGAGACACCATGGATTGGTGTTGTTGGACACAACAAGAAACATTGATCAAGCAAAAGGTTGTTTGATTTACTTATCTTCAGGGTACCTTTCCATAATGATAGAATATAAGTAATCTGAGCCTGTCAGAAGCAAAAACACTCACTTATAGAGGGTGTATATTGGAAGGGGCTATAACCCCGAAGGATTTCATTGCAGCCTGTTTTTGCAGATTACGTACGGCTCCGGCGTTCGCGCTAAATACTGGATCAATCTCAAAGATCGTCGCCTTAGTCTCTTCGACTCAAAATTATCGGAAAATAGGCTCCAGGCACACTTGATGTGGCAAGCTAAACAAAAGGAGATATCGTCTGTAGAAGGAAAATGTCCTCATAATCTGCTCTGAGACACAGATTGTTGTATCACTATTTTCAGTATGCCTTTTGAGGAAACATTGATTTTGTCTTTTAGTAGTAACAATAACATAGATAATTCTAATACTTTCAATCACGGTAACCTATCCAAACATAACTAGGCCTATATTCTACTTTAAATCAAACAAATAATGCCTGTTGCCAAAAAACAAGCATGTGCGTATGTGTATGCAGGCGTGGGTACATATCATGTGAGCGAGGGATGCAGAGTTTGTACCTAAATTAAATGTGAAGGTGAGAGGAAAGGGGGGGAAATGAGTGGAAGAGACACGAACCGAGTGAGAGGGCAGGAGGATGGGTGGAGGAGGGTGGAGGAGGGTGGAGGAGGGGTCCATCCAGAGGAAGGGCGGGAGGGAGCCAGACCGCCGGGTGGAGGAGGGGTCCATCCAGAGGAAGGGTGGGAGGGAGCCAGACCGCCGGGTGGAGGAGGGTGGAGGAGGGGTCCATCCAGAGGAAGGGTGGGAGGGAGCCAGACCGCCGGGTGGAGGAGGGGTCCATCCAGAGGAAGGGTGGGAGGGAGCCAGACCGCCGGGTGGAGGAGGGTGGAGGAGGGTGGAGGAGGGGTCCATCCAGAGGAAGGGTGGGAGGGAGCCAGACCGCCGGGTGGAGGAGGGTGGAGGAGGGGTCCATCCAGAGGAAGGGTGGGAGGGAGCCAGACCGCCGGGTGGAGGAGGGGTCCATCCAGAGGAAGGGTGGGAGGGAGCCAGACCGCCGGGTGGAGGAGGGGTCCATCCAGAGGAAGGGTGGGAGGGAGCCAGACCGCCGGGTGGAGGAGGGGTCCATCCAGAGGCAGGGTGGGAGGGAGCCAGACCGCCGGGTGGAGGAGGGGTCCATCCAGAGGAAGGGTGGGAGGGAGCGCGAGGGAGAACAGAGGGGGTTGGAGAGAAAAACCCAAGCAGCACGCACAATGTGTATGTTCACGCAGACACCGTCTATGGGTGTCCCGGTTTGCTCTCTCTCTCTCTCATTCTTCCTCACACTCCCTCTTGCTGTCTCTCACACACACCCACACAGACACACACTTTTCTCACTCTCCAGCAGCTACTAGCACAAAGAGAAGACACCAGACAACCCGCAGTTACAATTAATGCAACGGCGACCACAGGAAGACAAAAAAGACCCAAGGCATCGCTGGAGCATGGTAAGGGAAGCAAGCGGAGCACATCCATGTCTTCGGCTCCGGCGCCTGGTAAGTTGCATCCATGTCTTCTGGTGCGCTATATTTATTTTTCTTATTTTGAACATAACCCATAATCCCAGGGATATATTTAAATAGGCTCTGTCCTTTGTGCGGCACGTAGGCTGACTGTGAGCGCAACGAGACAGGAGTGGGTTTGACATCGGTCCCCACCTGAAGGCTTCCCGCCGGTTGACACAAAGCTGATGTGACATGCGTCCACTGCTCTTTGACCACTATCTACGCGATGCAATGACAAGACAGGGAGAGACTGCACTAGAATGATATAATACATCCAGGAGCGACAAGGCTATTCTCTTAACTATTTCCCAGGTTTGCTACACTCTCCTCATTCACAATGAGGTGCAGCACAGAAGTAAGGGTGTGTGTCTAGCTCTATCTTCTTTTATATCTTCTTGCAGGATTTGTTTTATGGAAGAAGGGAGTGCACATGTGTTTTGACATGGTGTATTTGATGTGGGGTATTAGTTGTCATCATCCTCACACATCAGGACATTTTTATCAATGCGTTCTGGATGTGTGATCAATGTTACCTACATGCTTGCTTTAGTAGCAGCTGATGGGTGTGTGGGGGGCGCGCATGTGTCTTGTTTGTCTATACGTTATATGAGACCTGAGTCGGCGGCAAAAAATGCTAATTACAATTATATTAATTTATTGATCCAGTCTGGCCCAGGTAGCTTGGTGTAGAATCAGTCAGCCAGACACTAGTGGGGGAAGGGATACAAGCACTACCATTAACTTAACTCATCCAGCTCAAACATCAATAACACACACACACACACACACACACACACACACACACACACACACACACACACACACACACACACACACACACACACACACACACACACACACACACACACACACACACACACACACACACACACACACACACACACACACACACACCAGCCCACAGAAAGCTTCCCTGTGAACGGCGGTGCCTCCCTTGAACCCGTTCACCGAGGGGGGGGTCACTGGTTCAAGTCCCGGGGGGTTACTGGGGGCATTTCTTTTTCAGTTTCAGTTGTCTGTCTTGACCCCTCCTCCCTGCTTTGACGCTATCATGCGTGCTGCTGCTCAGACGCGGTTCAACAGACCAGTGGTGTGGCTAACGCTGTCTCCGTGATCAGAGGATAAACATCAGGGATCAACAGCATTGGCAGGCTCGTATGGACGCACTCTGAAACTGGGAACAACGCACGTTAACTTGACCTTGAAATTGTGTGTACACAGCTATATCTACGAGCTGATACTGAAGTAGCGGTGCTTGTTGTTCTCGACGCAGACTACCTCTGTTGATGTTATATCGGTGTTTGGTTATGAGTGCATGTATGTTGATGGTCATGACTATGTTGGGTTTCTCTGTGTTTAACATGCTTGGTTTTGTCTTGTGCTCACAAGCTGGTCGGTCCTCAGCCCCCTGCAACAACAGACATCGACGCCAGACACCGTGCAAACTAAGGTATTCCTTGTTTAGTCTTCATGTTGTACATGAGGTTACTTGTTTTGGTATGTGTACTATGCTACCACTAGCCATGCAAATGCACCGAAACACACAAACACATGCGCCTTTGCTTATAGGAAACAAGAGCGGCCGACCTTTGACTTTACCATTCAGCATGTCTGAGCATACCAAGCCTGGAATCGATCAACACTCTCCTCAGCAGACAGTCTCCCTTCCCCCTTCCTTCAATAATGTCCCTACTTCTGTGCTCTGACCTCCCTTCTCTCTGAACACACACACACACACACACACACACACACACACACACACACACACACACACACACACACACACACACACACACACACACACACACACACACACATATATATATTTAACTCCAGATATTTCAATATTCAGTAAACATTAGCCCCAGTGCCAGCTCACTGATATGTAGTAAACATATTTTCATAAAAATGTTTTTCGATTTACATACTTTAAAAACCTTTAAGGACCAAGTGGTCCAAAGAGCAAGAAGGGGTTCCAACCGGACAACTTAGTAGTGAATATGAATCCAACTGGGTCATATTCACATATTTATGGTGTTTCCAACACGCTAATGGGGGGAGGGGGGGGGGGGGTTGGGACTTGGGGGAACATTCAACGCTGTCGGTGAGTTTGTGACTCAGAGAAACCATCGGGCGGAGAGTGTACCCTTGGGTTTCAATGTTCGACGAAGACATCGATATTCAGCAAGAAGCCCAAAGCCTCCAAGAACCGACAAAAGAAGCAAGAATAAAACAGTTCTGTGTTGTTGATGGTATGATTTTTATTCTTTAGTCTGATTCTGATGTAAGCAAAGTGCTTCACTAGAAACTTACAACACCGGGTAATATGGTGTGCATGCTCTCTTTCTCTTTAAGGAGAGTTTACGTTTTTGTGAATTAAAAGAGAATACATTAAAATAGAGAAAGATCTGTGCTTCAATCTCATAGCGGGATTTTAGTTCACATTCATCGCTGTCGGTGGGTTGAGAATAATGCTGTCAACTTGCCGGACGCTGAATGTCAATGATATCCATGCGTATGCAACTCCTTAACACAAGATGGACCGTCCACGTTAGATAGATCTGGATTCAACATCACGGGTCACAAACGGTTACAGAAATTATATCTTTAATTTAAATTAAAGATATCTAAGATGAAAGACCAATGAGATAGCAAAATAATGATTATTGAACAAACAAGTGAACATGTCTGAATTTAATGGTTTTGTTTTTTATGATTGCTTTAAAGAACTGTAGAAACGTGAACATTATGTTGTAACAGTCTTCCAATATAAATAAAGCTTTTTAATAAATGGTATGTTGTGTTCTTCTATTGATGGGGGGGAATGTTATTCTCTGTGATAAATGATGCTCATGGGCAGAGAAAAAAGTATAGATTTAAGAATAATATTACGTAGCCAACATGGAGGATTTACACATCGCCCACTTTGCTGATTATTTCTCACCATATTTAACATTAGATATAAGTTCATGACATAAACAAATTATTGCTTTGTCGCAAATAGGACAAATATTAAACTGAATGTTGTTCAATTACATTGGAATATTTGTCGATGCACTGAACTTAAAGGGTCCACCATTACTAACAGCTGATCACTTGCTTCGAATCGCTTTAATCAATCGCTCTATAATCAATCATATGATATAATGTCTCAATGACTTACCTATTTCTAGAAAGAGGAAAAGGTCAGCTAAATCCATTTCGTGAGACATATTTTGGTGAAGGCAAGGCACACAATTAACCCTAGCCTCATTTATGTAAGAGGCTGTACGAGTCCACTACGGCAGTCATGTGCACCCTTCGCCGCACTCCGGAGGTCCACTCGGGCTCGAGGCTGTCGGGGAGTACGCAACGTCCACGTGAGGAGCCTCCATTGCTACTTGACTGAGCATAACAAGCCTCTTATTCTATAGGCTATACATGTATACTGGCATCTTGTTTCAGATGACAACTGATCTCTTTTCAAAAGCGAATTGCAGAGCGAAAGTTATACTCTGTGTGGCTACATGCACTTGCAAATATTTCAAAAAATTGCTTTCAGATATTTTGTTTAATCTATCAAAAAACATGTTAGTCGACATAAAATGTATATTTTACTTCACATGGAAAATATGATTGATGCAAGATCATCAGCTGCAGAGTAAATCTTAAATTGCACTTCAAAACAATCAATACAAAAATACCTATGTAGATATAAAGATATGTAGATCTGTGTGTTAGTTCAAAAAAAAAGTACGACAGTGCATTATTATTGGAAGCAAACCATTATTTTTTTTAATGTTTTGGTCCTTCATACAACATACACGTGGTGGCTATGTGCTTGATCCAACAAACGTAGAAATTAATGAGCAATGTTTGGGTGCATTCCGAGTTAGGCGCTACTCTGCACCAACTTCACCCTATTAAGAAACTAGTCTGCGTTTGCTGCCAAGCCGAGAATGTTCATTACGTTATAGTATAGTCTGGCGGTCAAACACTAGTTACAATTCATATAATATTCTCCTTGTCCTCCTCCATTTGGATCGGTAGCCAGGAATCTTTATGCATCTTTTCGGTGGTCTCGACCTCTTTGACAGTTGGGGGCTGCGTTGTCTGCATATGCACTGGTAGGTTCTTGAATTCCGCCTCGTTCACATCATAGTCCTTCATTTTGGAGTCCAGTATCCACCAGCGTCCGGCAAAGCCCACGTCCACTACCCGCTCATGAAGCGACCTCCAAGGGATGGACAGGTTCCCGCACTGGGCTTCGTAGAGGTCCGCCTCGGGGTCATAATCACCGCAGAAGGTCAGGGCCACCAGTCCGAGGCTGATATGGCGCAAACGACCTTCGTTTCGCAACTTCACCAGATTCAGTACGTGCTGGTCGGAGGTTTCACTTCGTATCCATGGCGACAGCAGACCCAGCTTGTTGGAGACGTCCAGCAGATCCGTCTCGAAGGAGGTTTCGTCCGGCTGGGTGTAGATGCAAGCCCCAGCACCGCCGAGCAGGCCGATGTACACGGAAGATTTAAGCGGACGGTTCCGGATACCCAGTCCCACTTCTCGTACAGCTTCCTTGTAGTCTAAAAGCACGCCGGAGCACCACTTAGCTGCGGGGAAAAGGAGACAGAAATGCAATCATCTTCGAGATATAATTTAACTTTGAATAAAATACGATGGGGTAACCCCAATATTTGAGAGGAAAATTCGCAGACTGCAGGCAGTCAGCAGAACAAGTTTCCAAAATCTGGACTCCATGTTGAATGTCAACTACATTTATTCATGCGCAAAAATACCAGGTAAAAAACCAGACGCTAGCAGGGGTACTCACCCACTCTACTGTTTTTTAATCTCTCCCAACGGGTAGTTTTGACAGCCGCAACGGCCGCGGTGGAGCAAAGCCTCCTGGTCACTACGGAGGCAGCCATTTTCTTCCCAGGATGCCCTGCGTTGTCACGTGTCCAGGTTGTTGTCAAATGCCTCCACGTCATTATCCCGACAAAAGGACCTGGATGATGACAGCTGCTCCATTCAAATGCCATTAGACCACAAGATTATATATATTTACATTTGTGTCCATCTATATTAAACGATTTTCATAAATCGTTTTAACTAACAGTGTTTCTAAAACCGTCCTTCTGCACTCGACGTCCCTTCCAGCAGCTTGGATGTCCTGTCACCGTCGTAGCTGCTCTACCGTCAGCAGACAGGCAGCCTCTTAGTACCGCATAGTCCAGGTAAGTCCAGTAAATGTGGCTGCAATTGTGCAATGACTTGTCGATCTGATTAAAAGTTCGTAGCTCAACTTCTGCAAACGACACAGTGACTGTTGAAAGGAGCAGTTTACGATTAAGACATATATTGTTTGTTACTTAGGCCTAGCCTTCATGACAAGACCAGACACACTGATCACTTGAAGTCAGAACAATTATATTTCACTAAATGAAGCGTGGTGATAATGCCACCATGTTACCCTCACCAAAAAAATGCTTTTTAGTTTCTCCCTTAGGTGTTTCTCAAGTCAGCCCGATGGACAATACAGATGAACTCAAATTCCAAGGTGAGTTTGCAATAGATTGCTGAGATTCGATTATATACAGTAGACATTTGTTAATCGATACTTGTAATTGCAAGCAAAAGCACTGTTGTTAAATATTGGGTAAATATTAGTGATACAGCTTGTTTCCAGCTCTTTATAAAGTGGGTATGTGAGGGACCACAATCTTTCAAATGACTGAGTGGTAAATCAAGTAAATGCCGAAGAATAGCATTCAAACAAACAAATGACACCTTCTTGTTTTGCCCTTGCCAGATTTTGAAGAGGTATCCAACCTGCTGTCCTTCGACCCGAATGCCCCCACGGTGGCGGTCTCTGACTCCCTGGCCTCCCTGGCCTCCCTTTCAGGGGAGGAGGATGTCAAACTGGACTTAAACGAGGATGAGGAGGGTCTCGAGAATTCAAAGGTAGGTCAAAGGTCCATGTTTTCAACATATGTCCTATTGCCAGTGACATTCAAACATGCCTATTTTTTTTATAACTATAGGTTGTGAAAGAAATAACTTCACCCGGATATTGTGATTTTGCAATATCCTGATGCATTTCAAAGTAGATAAGCTAATCAGGGTTATAACCTTTTATAACTTTTTCTAATGTGTTCTTGAACATTCTTCTATAGAAAACGACATGGGAGGTTTTAAGATGCTTGCTATTATGGGGGATGGGAATACTTTTAGACATTTGGGATCAAAACCAGCACTTTTCAGCTTGGAACCAAACACTAGTTTCTACACTATGATGCCCCCCTCCCAACATGGGGATAGACTTGGCACGATTAAAAATATGCATTTTGACCAATGTGGCCTCAGTAAGATGTTGCCCAGGGCAGCTGCATTTCCCAGTTCACCACTCAGTACCACGCTTTCTTTAACAACTGGCTCTGCTCCCAGCTCTTAGGAGAGACCCCAACTGGAGGCTTCTGGACGTTTGACTACTACCAATCCTTCTTCAATGTGGAGACAGTACAGGTAAGATATGTACCGCCACCTAGTGGTATACATGTAGTACCAACCCCGTATACAATGGTAACTAAGGAACTCGTTGAGACGGTGTGAATATGAACAGACACCTAGTGGTATACATGTAGTACCACTACCAACCCTGTGTACAATGGGAACTAAGTGGTATACATGTAGTACCAACCCTGTATACAATGGGAACTAAGGAACTCTTTGAGACGGTGTGAATATGTACAGACACCTAGTGGTATACATGTAGTACCAACCCTGTACACAATGGTAACTAAGGAACTCTTTGAGACGGTGTGAATATGAACAGACACCTAGTGGTATACATGTAGTACCAACCCTGTACACAATGGTAACTAAGGAACTCGTTGAGACGGTGTGAATATGAACAGACACCTAGTGGTATACATGTAGTACCAACCCTGTACACAATGGGAACTAAGAAACTCTTTGAGACGGTGTGAATATGAAGATAAGCAACTGTTATGCATTGCCCCTATCCCATTTTTATCTGCATCTTTCATTTATTTCTAAGTTGAGTTTCTAATCAAACAGGAAACTCATTTAGAAAAGATTAAACCGTTTAATATAGGTTTTATGTTACACAGGTTATGGACAGATTGAAAGGCTCCGTTATGCCAATACCAGGAAGGAACTTCGTCAAATACTACCTAAGGAACAAACCAGATCTATATGGTAAGCTTAGCCCTAAGTAATTAGAAATCTCTTTGCAAAAAAGTAAAATTAACTGTTTGATTAATAGGATTTGCTTAGCATTGTAGATTTCTGGACCATACCCAATAGCAGGTGCGTATATAATGTAGTTAAATACTGTGTGTGTGTGTGTGTGTGTGTGTGTGTGTGTGTGTGTGTGTGTGTGTGTGTGTGTGTGTGTGTGTGTGTGTGTGTGTGTGTGTGTGTGTGTGTGTGTGTGTGTGTGTGTGTGTGTGTGTGTGTGTGTGTAGGTCCATTCTGGATCTGTGTGACACTGGTCTTCTCAGTTGCTATCAGTGGCAACCTCTCTACATTCCTCAGCCAATTTGGAGACCAGACATATCACTACAGACCTCAATTCCACAGAGGTTAGTACAATCCATGCAAAATATATCTTGGTAAATATATGAAGTTCATTATTAAACTTGACTTTGCTGCCATCTAGTGGTTAATAATATGATTGCCTTTGACCCCAGCCAGATATAGTTAAAGGTGTCATATTATACCACCAGGTGTGAGTGTGATCAGGCGTCTCCTCCAACAGAAAGACATGTACAAGGAAAGTTCATTCAGAAAAGGTCTCGAAAGTTCCATAGCCAGCTCTATTTATGTTGTTGATGTTCTGTAGGGCTCACCGAAATAAGAAATGGTGAGCCCTGCAAGTATACATTTCGGTCAGTCAAGTAACTCATGGCTGTTACCATGATGTAGAGAAATTACAGTTGGCCAAATTATACTGATTTTCAGCCTTTTGTAATAGTGCAACTTTCCAATTAGGTAGAGAGTTGGTCTGATGGCTTCCCATTTATAGATTTGGATATTAAGGACTTCTCTTGATCAATGTTTTTAGTTTTTATTTGTACAAAAGGTAGCCAGGGGACCAGTGTTGGGGTGGTTAATCTAAAAAAGTAATTAGTTACTTATAACTTATTATTTCTGTAAATTGTAATGAGATTACTTTACTAGTTACTGCATTTGAAAAGTAACTTCACTACTTATTGCTTTACTTTTCCCATTTCTTAATTTAGTGTAGATAAATGGACAAACATCATAGCCCTATCATCACTTATTGTTTATTGTATACATCGATACAAAATAGCATATAAAACCATATGAAAGAACAATATCCCTGTCTGCACAAAGAAATGCCTCACTGTAAAATCCACAAACAGGATAAAGTAGGCTATGGTGAGGTCCATCAGTAGCAACACATAAGTTTCAAAACACAGGCTTTGGGAAACATGACAACAAAAAATATAAAAAGGTCACTTTATCCAATACAATTAAAACAGAAATGTACTTAAGCGGCGGTGACATCTGCTTTTACTGTATGTGGTCCAACGGCTGAATGAACCTGATCTATTTTGCAAGCTATGACGTCGTACGTGTGTCTTCCTCTAACCCTCTTAAAGGCAAGAGAGCAGCCTTCTCCAGTTTTAAAGTAATGCTGTCTATCCAGTGCACCGTCATTCCTAAGTGCCTTTTGTTGTTGGCGGACCAAATGTCCGCGGTGGTGGACACATGATCCAGGGAGGACTTTGAAAAAAAATATTTTGAGCTGCGATTCCATGTCTGTATAACACTTGTTCAAGTAACACGCAGGCTAACACAGATTGGGTAACACAGGAAAGCACGTTACTATAGTCATATAGTAAAGTAGTGTAGTTACCCCCAACACTGCAGGGGACCATGTGGAACTAGAATTGTTGTGGAATTATACAACAACTATTATAAACCTCCCTAGCTTGACACCTAATAACAATCATGGGGAGGTCAACTACTGACCTCAGACCCACGACTACTTGCTGCATCATATTAACAATTCTGTGTTGTTTCTTTTTGGATAAAATATTTAGAATGGAAAGGGACTTGGGTGAGACATCAACTGTACACCTTGGGTGGCACCGTCACACCGGTTATGATGGTTGGTGGCACTTGACTACTTGTTAAATATGATGTATTTTGTTTCCAGTAACCATAGCAGCGATAGTCATCTTCATGTACGCCTCGTTGGTGCCCCTGTGCGCGTGGGGGTTCCTGACGTGGCGGAGAGGCCCTGAGGGCCCAGTGGGATGCTACACCTTCCTGGAGACCGTGTGTGTTTATGGCTACTCCCTGTTCATCTTTATCCCGACCTCTGTAAGTTCACACCTTTTCTGACACCAAACTTTGCATCAATTATTTTGAGTATGCATCATAAATGGTGATGCATTTATGATGCATAGCTGTTGTGTTCTTTATATGTTTGAGTGAACTCATCCTACTTAATTAAAATGTATTGATGAAAACAGGATTGTTATCTGATCGTTAAAGGGCTTCAAGGCCGACCTGATGCTTTGCATCCATAAACTTGATTGGATTGCCATATTTGAAAGTATAGCTCTGGATTCAATTTGCATTGAAGTGTGGTTAATACCGCATCATTTCTTTCTTCAAAAGTAGGGGTACAGGTGCATATATTCTTAACCCTTTATCTCAACCAGGGTAGGATGAATTATATCTATCTATCTATCTATCTATCTATCTATCCATCTGGTGCCAGTAGAGCACGATGGAGGCTCAGCAGACTTCCCTCGGTGCATGTGTCCTACCTGCTGTGTTCTCACCCCCCAGCTCCTCTGGATCATCCCCCTGGAGTGGTTGCGCTGGCTCTTGATCCTGGTGTCCACCGTGGTCTCGGGCTCCGTGTTGGTCTTCACCTTCTTGCCCGTCGTGCGTGACCACACCAAGGTGACGGCCGCCACCACTCTGCTGACCATCTTGGTTCTGCACTCGCTGCTGGCAATCGGCTGCAAAGTAAGTCGCCCGTTCTCAGTTTGGTTTGAATCAAAAAATCGCTTCTTTATCCACTATTGGAATATAATGGACCCATTGGACATTGAACATGTCACTCACCCCTTAACCAGCTGACTACTAGTATACTACCTAGTACCTGCTGTCACTCACCCCTTAACCAGCTGACTACTAGTATACTACCTAGTACCTGCCGTCACTCACCCCTTAACCAGCTGACTACTAGTATTCTACCTAGTACCTGCCGTCACTCACCCCTTAACCAGCTGACTACTAGTATACTACCTAGTACCTGCCGTCACTCACCCCTTAACCAGCTGACTACTAGTATACTACCTAGTACCTGCTGTCACTCACCCCTTAACCAGCTGACTACTAGTATACTACCTAGTACCTGCTGTCACTCACCCCTTAACCAGCTGACTACTAGTATACTACCTAGTACCTGCCGTCACTCGCCCCTTAACCAGCTGACTACTAGTATACTACCTAGTACCTGCTGTCACTCGCCCCTTAACCAGCTGACTACTAGTATACTACCTAGTACCTGCCGTCACTCGCCCCTTAACCAGCTGACTACTAGTATACTACCTAGTACCTGCCGTCACTCGCCCCTTAACCAGCTGACTACTAGTATACTACCTAGTACCTGCGCATACCATCTAGAATAAACACCCCAGATCCTGTCACAGCAATGTCTTCTTTGACCAGGATGTATGCCAAACACTATGCAAACAAAATATGCATGGAATAAACTGTCCTTTTGAATTTAACCGGATATGGAAATAATGAAACGTGTTCATTGGTTCTTTCAGATGTACTTCTTTCATACAGCAGTTCACATGGCAACACCAGGGACCACGACGCTGCCTATGATGACAACCCAAGTGACCCAGGCACACTGAGTGGGCCTCTCTAGTTCTCCCTGCTATGTGATCAGCTACTGGTGATAAACTGTGACTTTGACTCATCACTTAAGTTTTATTGTATTTATTTTTTTCATTCTGGTACATTGCATGAATCTAGATTTGAATCGACGCAACATTGTGGTGCAATTCGTCCTTCCTTTCTAGCACCTTAACAAAATGCATAAACAAGACCGCTATCCTTGTTGCTTTGCATTCAGCAGAAACCTATGCAAAGGCAACAATATTCCACTTAAAGGGGCATGGCACTTCACTGACGAAAAGGCAATGTACCAGACAATGGAAATACCATAACTTCTTTCAAGGTGTGTAATAAGTTAGACATTCAAAATTACTTCACACCGGAGGGAAATCCACAAATTCATTTTTAACAGGGACATCTAAATTTTATTATTTTCATAATGAGTGTAAATAAACAGATTATGATTCAGTGAATCCTTGATGGTTCACCTACTGGTAAGGGCTGTTCTTTGTTTTGGTCATCACAAAAACAAAATACCTGTCAATCAATGCCAACTATTGCACTCCCATTTCTGTTGCCTACAAATAACCCGGTCACTGCTTAATAAAAACACTGTTGGTTGAAAGATGTAAAAATTGCATGCACCTTTCTTCCCAAGTTTCTGTGACTTACCTTTGCCATCTTCACTTAGGATAGTCGGCATGCCCACTGTTTGAGGGTGTTGAGTATACCATGACGAGATAATGTTCCATTGTTTGACACCTGGACCTATACAATGTTTTACCCTGAACACGGGTAAGCCTACAGCCTCTTGGTAAGCCACAGGATGTTCTCCCACCAGCACAAGACCTCAGGGTAGATACAGGACGGATTGGTCCAAGACGATGAATGTAAGCTACGCTAAAAAACGGTCACTTATTCCTCAGCTTAACCTTTGGCATCGGCAGCCCTTCGGCCAATGGTGTCCTATCCACCCGTCTAAAATAACCGTTATGTGCATTTTGCGAGGGAAGGACTTGCCCGCTCAGTTTACTGAATAGTTTGAGTATGTGTGTGAATTGTCTAAAATACTTGTTTGGACATATGGGGCATGTCAATGAAAAAACACTCAACATCGTGAGTGTGTGGTTATCCATTATAGTCTATAATACAAAATAAAAGGTTTAGACCCATACAACAATATTAAAGCTTCCTGGCTGAATCAGCAATTATCAGATTTGTAAAGAAACAAAAAAACACCAGCATGGGCCCTCTCATGTGAATAGTAGTGTTCCCCACCACACATCCATGAGATCAGAGGAATTTCATGTACCTGAGAAATAAATTGATGAAAGGCTTCAACAGACATCAAGGCATCTTTCAAATTGTAGGAAGCCCCTTTTTAACACCATTAATTCCCCATTGTCCCTCCCTCCCTCAAATCAGCAGAGGGACGGCCGAGAAAACCCAAACTATTATGAACATGCTCGGGCTAACAAAGCTAACGTCGCCCCCTGGACTCGGCCAGCTACTGCGCCCGCCCAATATGAGCTGATTCAAGAGTAGCCAGTTCTGAACTGGAAAAATAATAATACCCTTAACCCTTAATACCAAATGGCCGCCATGGTAAACAATGGTATTTAGAGACAGCCATCGTTGCCTATGGTAGAGGACAGTTAAAAAAAAAGGCTATTTATGGGCTGACAGAAACACACAACAACATGTCAGACAATGGTCTTCCTCATTCACTTTTCATAATAAAAGTGGATACCACTATCTTCTACACAGAGCAATATAAGAAACATGGGCATGAGTGCCAATAGAGTTGCCATTACATGATAAGCATTTGGATATGTTCATGATTTCTATTCAACAAACTATGAAACAAAATGTTTAGTAGGTCTACAGCAAGACTTGGATCCAGATGGGTGTATGACACTTTCCCATTTTTTTTTGTTAATGAAAGAAAACCAGATAATGGTCAAACGTTTGGAAGCAATGTATAAATCTCTCTTCCGCCGCAATATAGAACCAAACACTAACACCGGACCTCAGGGACAGCGACACCTCTGGTGAAACAGGATATTGCATCCATCGTTTCCGATTGGACCAAATTGGTGGCGAGTGACGTCATCACCCTGTATTGCAAATTAGAGACGGAGCAACTGCATTAGCGGTGCTTGGGGCTGGGCCAGTGTTTTGATGCTAGTGTTTGGTTCCCATCAAGTGAAAAACTGAATTGGGTTGGGGCATTTTCATGACAATCCCAAGATAAGAGATAGGCGTGGAACTTAAGAGGTTCGGAACAATACCAGGCAAGAATATGAGCGATGGAGACAATATGTAAACTGGGACAACTAAGCTACGGGTTATTCTACAATAAAAAGAGACGGCCAGGCTGACACCCAGCGGTCCGTTGTATTCATCAGAATGCTCTGCTAGGGGCTGTTTAAAAAGAGGATTGGCTCTCTAATAACGCTAATAGTCGTCTGAAACACATTTCACTTTTTGGACTCTTTCAAATGTTTCTTCACATTTTAGCAGTTCATTTTTTGCCATGAAACATCCAAAATATTTTTTTTTTATTCCTCAGACAAAAAAAATACGAAAAAAGGAGAAAAAACAAAAAGGGAGCGAAGGGCCCGGAGTCCCTTTGGCAGCCTGCGGGCGGCCAGGAGCCCGCAGCAGCAGCCTCAGTCCAACACTCGCGCGAGGTTGCTATACAGTTCTTTACTGTGATGGTAGTGCAGTGAACTTGATGCTGCAATGTAAAAGGGACAGTGACCTGATATCTCACAATAAAGATGTCCCACGATGCCCCCTACTAGGGAGAGGATACGAGTGAAATGAAGGGACGTTCCTTTCACTATATCTGGCATGCAGTCCTGGATGGGGGGGGGGGGGGGGTACTAAAAGTCTAGCCATGCAGCTCAACGTTAAAGAAAGATCCCAGATGCATTGTGCGCGTGTTTATGGATGCGTTTCTGTGTAGTGTAGCGGGTCCCAAAAAAAAGTTCAGCGGCTGTCGGGTGGACGGAGGTGGTCAGATAGCGAGGGGGAGCCGCGGTCGGTCGGCGGGGAGGTCTTAAGTCCAGAGGTTAGGGGAGTGAGGCGTGTCTGTGGGGCGGGGGACGGCATCGAGGATAGTGTAGACCATCACGTAGAAGCAAAGGGCTGGGAGGGGCCTGGGTGGTACTGGATCGAGGATAGTGTAGACCATCACGTAGAAGCAGAGGGGCTGGGAGGGGCCTGGGTGGTACTGGGTTTGGTATACTGAGTTGGCTGTGGCCGTCGAGTGTGGGCACCTTTGGGAGCTTCAGATTCAGTTTCCTCATGCATGAGTTGGGCGGGGGGGGGGGCGGAGGCTTCTTCCTAACTCCCATAATGCATGGTGTTGCTCGGGATGGCCATGGGCGAGGCCATGGAGATGGCGGCGCCTCCCAGGGTGAACTGGTTGGTGACGGGGTAGTGCGTGCTGCTGCTGGGCCCGGCCTGGCCCGTGTTCGCTCCTGGAGGGGAAGGAAACGGAGGAATGAGGACCAGGAACACGGTGGTTCTGTCGCAGTTACTGGTTCCTCGTACCGAGTAAGCAGCAGACCGCCAGGAACGATGGAAGTAAATGGTTAAGAGCCGTGTTTGAGTGCTGCAGTGCTGGTTGTACCACGACATGACACTCAGGCTAATCGGCCGTTCTCATGGACCACAAAGATACTGGGAGGTGGCGTCTGAAGATCCACGGCCCAGTGGAACAGGTTCAGAATAAACTCTGTAACTACTAGTTGGGTCAAGTTTTCCTAAACATGTTTATGCAGAAAATGTTAGTTCATATTTAATATTTAGCTAGACACAAAAAAACAACACTAGTTTAAGCATCGATGAAGGTCTCTCAAACGGTTCTGACTTTTTATGTTTGATTTGTTCCTGTCCTCCAAGTTAAGATGGTCTTTACAAAGCAATGGAACATAACTTAATGGCTTATTGGGCCGATGATCGCAGGATTGGTTTTGTAGTTGGGGTAAATAGCTTAAGTGGTAGGATATCAGGCATTTCAGGGGCTTTTTTGGAGTTATTTGGTGATTTTAAGGTCAGGGTAAGAATATTTCCAGGCAGCACGTCAGCGGACTAAGGAAGGTGGCCATACTGTAGAAGAATGGAACGGTTCAAATTGAGATGGACAGTTTCACTTTCCCAGAGCACAGCGGGCTGAAAGAAGAAAAGAAAGGGCGCGGCCAGTCCCCCCCGCCCTCACGCCCCAAAGGGGTCCCTCTTTAAAGTCTTTGTGGTGAACCCGTGATTCACCCAGAGACGCCCTCCCCAGGGCTGGTTATCTTTAACTCTTAGTCAGTGTTCCCCAACCTGTGGGTCAGTGACGCCATTATTTAGTATGTCCGATACATTTTGTGTTGCAGGCATCTTCCTCAAAACAACCTTTCCCCTTTTCAGTCACGAATGGGACATCTTACATCTAGAGCTCATGTCATGCAATCTACTTTGACATCAGTCCACATCCATCATGGCCTTAAAAACATAAATAGAACACTACATCTTATCCAAGCTATTTCTGTTGTGTACGGGGATTGGGTTAACCTAGTCATTCTAAGTGCTTGGGACTTTTCTCTTACTTTCTACTGTATTGACAGCGATCTATGGTTGTTTCTCTTTCTACAGACCAATGTACTCATTGTAAGTCCCTTTGGATAAGAGTGTGAGCTGGACGATGTGTCTGTAGATCAGGTGACCCCGAGGTCGGGGAACACTGCATGAAGTGTAGGGATGGACCGAGATGCACCCGAGGAGTGGACATACCCTGGACAACGCCTGTGCTCATGATGGACCCCATCCTAGAATGGGTGTGGTTCACAATCCCAGAGTTCACTGTGAAAGAAGGAGGCAAAGTGGTTGAGCGTGAAAACCCAGTCCCCCAAAGAAAAGGAGAAAGACTAACACAATGAGCGGCTGCGGCCGTCCTGATAGATTGGTGCGTTCATAGCTGCGTTCATAGCCAGTTCCCAACCAGCGGTCGTTTAAATGCATCCAAGGGTGATAGAAATGTCGTGCCGTGGGTGGGACCATAAAAATAGAAATCTCAGCCGAGTTTAGTTGAGGCGAATGTTGACCGTGGTTGTCGTATGGATACACAACCATCTTGACCCTTAAGACCTCGCATTCGTCACAGTATTGTACACTGCAACATGGTTTAAGGCGGCCAGCTATACTCAAGTGCGCAGCCGATACTTTTTTTTTTTTTTTTTTTTTAACGTTTGTCATGAAATGGAAACATGACGACGTCTTTTAGGCCTGTAACCACCAAATAATTAATGAAACAAGTTAATTGAGGATCGTTAAGCTTATTAAACGCATCTCCTTAAACCCAACAGTGGGGATCATTTGATGGGTTTCCCACGTAATTCCCAGACGCTGCGTGTCCTTCGTACCTGTGGCTTTACACAGGAGCCAGTCTCCAGGGTTTACCTCTGCACCTTGCAGCCTAGGGCGAGCACCGCACGCCTGCCGCCTTAACTACGCCTCCCCAACCATCTAAACTCATTCACCGTGTGTAAATCAAGACCGAGATGCTGCGTGACAGACCACATGAAAATAAGCGGAAAACCTCCCAGCACTCGGTGCGACTGCTTACTTACCTAACGGAATAAGGTTGTTGTGTGACACTGCTGGACCACTCCCGATGACCGTACTCAGGTCATAGGCCGCAGGCATCCCTGGGGGGACACAGCACGGCCGTTACCAACACAGCAACTCAGATCACCATCAACTCACTGGACTGACCTTCATGTTTTAGTTCTGGGTCTTTGGCCATCTTATCGTGCATTCAACCCCATCTTGGAGAATTCCTTCCTACGTTTCCATTAATGTTTGAGGGCTTTCGGTTCAGGGGAGGCCATCCAACAGCATCTGAGTGTGCACCACTATCAATCCCATTCGGGTCCGTATTTGTGATAATGAGGGATCTACAAATATCACTTCACTTTGCTCACCCTGCATGCGTTGGGTTTACCCCAAGCTGACAATGCAGATTGAGACGTGCCCAAAACCTTTTCATTGTCAGCCCCCTTCCTGCCCCAGGCCGCTTGCATGTTCCAGACAGTGGAGCGGTCATGTGTGTGAGGGGCCTGCTTCCAGAATAACAACAAGGGAAGTTTAAGACGGCTTGTCTCCGCGTCTACGGCGGGGCCGTGCGTGCTGATGGAGGGTCCTACACCGGGCCTAAACGACAGCTTACTTGACTTGTGGGGAGCGAGTCAATCAGCCCCGTTTACCTGCCACAGCCATGCCCTGGCCCATGCTGTAGGCCCCCCCTGTGTTCCACATGTTCTCTGAGGGGGAGGAGTAATGGGAGCCCGGTGGGGGGGTGGGGCTGGTGCCTGTGTACCTACAGATACATGATAGGAAGGCAGGGTTAGTGAGGGTAACAGGGGGGTACGAGACACAAGACTCACTTACACTGTTTAATGACAAGGTTGCACAATACCAAACAACGCCAGAAATTAAGTGTACTGAGATGAAATGATCATTGAATAACCCTTGAAGTCAAACTTGCAGGAGTAAAAGGACAAGTTTAGACAAACAGGGAAGGGTTAGACACACAAAAGAAGGGGGCGGAACATCTGAGGGTATTAGCTTAATCGCTTCAGAGGGCTCCATCTTTACACAAACTCAATTTTGGCTTGCAATTCTCGCACCAGGGTTAAGAAACTAACGTACAATCCATCTTAATATCAACAAATAACTGCATCCTTTGGACCAACACAAGTATAAAGACTCACCTGAAAAACGGGTTCTTCAAGTCCAAGAGGTTGCTGGACTTAGATCCTGTCTGGTCCACTTGGGCGACAATACTGATGTCATAGCTTTGTCTGGAACAAGGCCGAAGGGAGAACAGTTATGTTAATGACCAACCAGAGGCTCAGTTATACTTTGTGCAGCATTTTGTGCATCGAGCAGAACTGTGAAGGGCATTAGGTGACAAACTAGAAAACATCACCATCAGATTCAAGCTATTGGTATACATCTACATTGAGGCTTTCATCCAAAGCTTTTTACAAGCCAAGGCTTAGTTATGGTTCCACGATGACACAACGCCAGGGGGTGTACGGATCCATCACGTCCTTGCGGACTCTCCTTGCGTCCACCCCAAGGGCCTGACGTGGTCCTCCCAGAAACCGTGACCTTGAGTCGAGGCCACGCAGCAGCAGGGCAGCGTTTGGCCCGCTCACGCACACGCAGAACCGAAACAGCTTCACGACTGCGTTGAAGTGACTGCAAGGTCATTGCGTGGCCTCAACATGGACCCACAACTAAGCCTTTAGGCTCCGAAGTGATCACTTCCCTTTTCCCTAGCTACGCCCACTCCGAGGTGAACGCCCCCCATTGCCCGCGGCGCTGTCCTCCTACCTCTTGTTGGCGATCAGCAGTGCGGTGCCGGAGAGCGTGTCCCCGGCCTTGGTGAACAGCGGTGACTGGAGTAGGCAGCGGACCTGGTACCAGTGGGTGAGGGGCTCGGTGGGCGCCGTGGACAGCCAGACGGTCGTCCTGAGAGACGGCCGGGGCGACACGCAGAGGGGACATTACCACCGAGGAAGAGCCGTCCACCAGACAGAGACGGCTAACACCAAGAATCAGTTAAATAACTCAAGGGCGCTTTACAGTGTGAGCAGGAACATGGAGAACAAAAAGAAACCAAGGAGATGAGCTAACAAACTAGAGGGGGGGGCAGGGGCAGTAGGTTGACGTGGAGAGCTTTGAGAAGAGTTTTAAAGAGGTGGCCCCGGATGAGGTCCTTCAGATGGGGGGGCGATGGTAGTGATGCGATGCGGAGCCGGGGATTAGAGACCCGTAGTTGACTTACACTGAACCGATAAACGCCACGTCAAACCAGAAGGCCAGGCCGTGCACCAGCCCAGAGTGCATCATGTGGAACTTGAAGGGTATCTCTATTCTTTAGGCAGAAGAGAAAGAAGAAAATGTTAACAACGTCCGTGAATGCATTTATACATTGGACATTGCACGCACACAGAAACACACACACACACACCTGTAAAGATCCTCTTCCTTGGTATCCAGGAAGTTGACTGTGTACTTGACCGACTTTGCCATTAAAATACGGATGTCGAACGTGTCCTGTGCACGGGGAAGAGAAGCAGCACGATGAGACACTACAGACCAGACTGGCAGTGGTACCATCAGAGCTCCCTGTGGACCCGTCCTCTGGGTCCTCAGACGACCAGGGTGCGTGTGTGTGTGTGCAGTACGTACCACAATGGGCTGACGGAAGTACTCGTCCACCGCCGCCCCGCGCAGGGCAGAGAGGTCGACGCCGTGGAAAGAGGGCTGGTACCTAAGAGGTAGAGGACTCGAGGGTTAGAAACCACAACGCGGTGGAGACGGTCCACGCAGTTTACTGTAATCGTCCTTCCTGACTGATGAAGGCCACTTCTCCACATGATTGATGAATGTAAACCCCTTGGTGATATGAAACCAAGCCTCCGTACAGATTGGTAATCACGTCTTTAAACATCCAAGGCGATGGGCGGTTCTCACCAGAAGTTGGCCTTGGTGAACTGCTCCATGTAGAGCTGCTCGTCTGTGAAGGGGGCCAGGTGCACGTCGCCGAGGGTGGGGAACATTTTACCTGGGAAGACACATTCAATAATGCATTTCTAAATAGGCCCAATCGATGATAGGTAACAGATCCCAGATCGGTTTTTGTTTTTTTTAATTAAAACTGGAAATCCTCCCAATGTGCTGACTTTCACCCCCCCAGAGTCAAGTCAAATGAAGAGTTAGATTTAATTATCCTAACACCAGACCAGAGACGGGTGTGGAACCGCGACTGTGCTTGTCCAGCTCTGTCCCCTTGTCAAATAGCCATTGAAGGTCTTGCCAATTTGCATTACCAGAAATAAATAATCAATCCAAAATTAAAAATATAAGTATACTTTATTTCGGTAAGCAATAGGGAGAGGCAACGCACAGATGAATAGGTGGTAGGGTTGGGCAATCGTGTACAAGCTTCCATCGTCCGATAGCGCCCCCTAGCGATCGCCGATAGTTGATACTATGGGGGGGGGGGGGGGGGGGGGGTGGGAAACCTCAATAGTGAAACCTACTGGCGCTGTTTAAGCAGCACATGTTACACAAAATGGAGGCTATCTTAGTTAGTAAGACTACAGCAACTTCGCCCATCAGGACGTTTTTTGGGTTCAAGCCAAATGATAATGGTGAACCTAAAGACGTCAACCAGTCGATATGTCGGCTTTGTAAAAGGACGATTCCGGTGAAGGATTCCTAGACAACCAATTTACACGCTCATTTAAGAGTGCATCATCCGGCAGATCCTGCTACTTTAGCTCCACGTGCCGCGGCCTCAGCTATTGCTACAACCTGGCAGCAGCACTCGATCCTGGGCGCCTTCTCAAGGGGAAACAAATACAAGCGAGACAGCCTTCGATGGAAGCAGTAGCTGTGTTCGAAATCCTTCCCCATCACGGATATAGTGCACTACATAGGGTGCTCGCCATTTTGTAGTGGAGTTCGAATTCTCACTGGTTCATTTCATGCACTATATAGTGCACTTAAAATACCCCAAATTTGAGTGTACATACGTTGTACCCTACATGTTACTCCTGCATACCACAATGCTATGAAGTCGTTTTTTTCCGGAGGAGAAGAAGAAGCTGAATAACCGCGAAAACGAATACATATAATGATGGAGTCTCCGGCTGTCGTATAGAAATGTCAACAATTTATTTGTGATTTAACGTAGAAAATGTAACATTCAAAATGAATAAGAAAAACCTTGATCAAGGAAATGTAACATTCAACATCAATACAAGCTCCAGCTTTCCTCGTGAGTGCCCGGTTTGTTTACATGATGTGAGCGCATCTGTCTGCGTCACACAAATACCCGGCGCATTTACTGACGCACATGACGTTTAGAAATGTTCAGCGTAGTGTCCGAATTCTCGTTTGTTCGTTCCCTATATAGTGCACTATATCATGAACACTATAGGGAATAGTGAGTGAGTGAATAGGGAACGATTTCGAACACAGCTCATGTACCACAGCTGTGACCCGGAAATGGTGCAGCGGGGTGTGATGTCATTTCGCCGTGCGAGCAGACCGGTAGGTTTCGAGCCCCTCCCCTCTCCTCTCGCAGCAGTGAGTGAACACGGCAGGTGTTCACTCAGCGCTACATAGTGTGTTTCCACCTGTGACAGTTAACTTCAATTACAATATGCAGGGGGCTTTTTAAGTTGTACAAATAGCCACCACATTGCTGTTTTTCGAAAAAAAATGAAAAAAATAATAAATTAAATGAATGAATGAATTATTAATTTTTTTTTATCGCCTATTTATCGGCAACTTGAGACGATCGGCGATGGAATCCATCTATAGCCAGTGGATAGGATCGACTATCGGCCCATCCCTAATAGGTGGGGCATGGTAGAATATGGTCCAATATGGTCTGCACTAATCTGTTTATTTGAACCATAAACACTGAGCTCCTGTCAACGCTCACCGTTGGGTTTGAGGAACTTCTTGGCGTGCAGGTAGCTCTCCAGCATGCGCTCGTTGAACAGCATGTAGCCCATGGGCTCAGAGATGATGATGTCCACCTGCTCCGGGAGGGTCACCTCCTCCACCTTGCCCGGGATGACCACCACACGGTCCCCCAGCCGGTTGCTGTTCACCAACACCTGAAGTCGACCCAAACACAAGGAACCATGTCAGTGGGGAACCATGTCAGTGGGGAACCATGTCAGTGGGGAACCATGTCAGTGGGGAACCATGTCAGTGGGGAACCATGTCAGTGGGGAACCATGTCAGTGGGGAGGCCAGCCGCCCGCCTTGACACACCACACATGGCAGGGCCGTAACGTTGGAGTCATGAGGCCTGAAGAACAAGGGCCAACGAGGCTCTGCTTATCCGTAAATCATCTTCAACATTAATCACGTTAAGGGCTCATCTTTGTTGTATTTAACCAGGTTATCAACATTTAAACATCTTTCATAAGAGACCTGGCCGAGAGAGCAGCACAATACAACCATTAGGAATGTTTGTACACATTGATTATTGTTAAACAATAAGAACCTTGTTCCCTATTAGGATGGAACCATTTACTCTGGATAACGAGGGTGGAAGTGTTGCTCACCTCAGCGTGCTGCGCCATAGTGCTGGCCTCCACAGCGTAGACTTTCCTCGCGCCGGCTTGGGCTGCGAAGAAGGACAGGATACCAGAGCCACAGCCTACATCGAGAATCACCTGCAGAGAAAATAAAGTATCACGGATCTGGTGAGGTACTTCAGATCGGCTCAGCAATGTGAATCGATTGACACCTTAAGGTGTTGTGACTACAAATCAACACTCCATCCGCTCCCAAAATAAAAGACTAGTCACCTTGTCTTTGAAATCGACGTGATTCTGCAGAATGGCCCGTTGATAGGTGCCTGTCCGCACGTAATCCTGCATCATGTTCTGCTGCTGGGAGAGGTAGCCATAGAACTGCACGGGTCCCAGAGAGAGGTGGAGAGGAAAGATCAGACTTGACCTTGCTTGAAGTGCATCATAGATGAAAAGAGCCATCAAGCTATACTGTATGTACGGCTCGGAGGTCTGGGAGTAAAATATAATCTAGAGCCACAGTTAAAGCATCTTTCTTCTGTCCACATGTCAAATAGCCATTGACAGTCTTCCCAATTCGTATTAGAACTGGCAAAACATAAATAATCAATAAAAAACAAAATTAACAATATAATATTAACATACTTTATTTGGGTAATCAACAGGGAACACCAAAGCACAGAGGAATAGTTGGAGTACAGGTATAGGTGCATCCCTATGATCTGATATTATAACGGTTAATGGTTTCAGTTTGTGGTCCCACCTGGAAGTACTGCACGGCAGAGGACTCCTCCGTGCGGTCGCTGAACACCGAGCGTTCCCCGCTGTGCCCGCGACAGTTCTTCAGAAGGTTATAGAACGAGGAAAAGTCTGGAACACAGGACACGCATACAACTCAGTCAAGGTGCACATTGAAATGTGCACTCAGACGATATGGATGTTACAAGGATGACATTGTGGTCGCATCAATGCTAAAATATGTTGGGCGTTGTAGGCTGTGGCACGCTGCCCACACACACGTCGCTTCTTCTCGATTAGTGAGGCCCTTGTCATTGTATATTCTTTGGGGGTATTGAGGACCAGTTTCACACGCTGTTGATGGAAGTCGAGCGTTTTTGGTCATTCTGATTTTGGAAAGTGTTTTCATTAACTGATTAACTTTTCCTTCAGCTGTTCTTCATCAGGTATAGGCATATTGGGGCGCAAACTTCTCACCATAGAACAACAGTCACCATTCACGTTGCCTGCATTCAATTTGATGAAAATGAAATATACTACTTTTAGCCTTGTATATCATAATATAGATTAATTATCGTAATTAATATACTGCAATAATTACAAACTATGCGTTTCAGCAAACAGAACAAATGCGGATCATTCAATTCAGCAGAAGAGCCAAATGTACTAGCGAGTACAGAAGGAGAGAATCATACTACCAGGGCTAGTGGTATCATGATACGACAGCTGCGGTTGACAGGTTGCATTGACTTTTTTGGATCATCTTTAACGGTTTTGAATTGCTGCCAACCTATCAATGTTTCTTTCCCGCCTTTTTATTTTACTAACAGTCAAGAGTGTTCTCTACTTATAAATTAAACAATTGATTAGTGCCACTGCCATTGCATAAAGTGTTAATCAAAACATAGGGACATTTATTGAGAGCAAATTGCACACAGGAAGAAAGAAAGAAACATTGTATAGCTTATCGGCTTTTCCTTCTACTAGTCAAGCAATACTTCAGCATCACTAATTCAGCATCTCCATTGTTCCAATGGATTGGCTCGCTGTTACACACGCACAAATTACCAGACACCGCGATTCAACCTCGATTATTACGAAAGAAGTGTCTACTCAACGACTTCCTGACGCAGATTTGAATCTTCGATGTCACCCCTACTAGATTACAGAATAGAGGATGTCAAAACAGACAAGGATTGATTAAAGAATATGTGCTTTTTATGCAAATGCACTTAAACCTGCATGGTTGCCATCCATCCGGTGTCTGCATGTTTAGGAGTCCAACACGTCACGCAGATTGCCTCCAGGTGCATAATCAGTGTCCGGATTCTCAGCCTTACTGGCTCCTCAACAGTGTCACGTTTTTTTAATATTGTCTTAAGATTTCTGTACTGTTGTAAATCATACAAATACTTTGGACTCTAGAATGACCATGGCTGTAGAAGTGAATGGCTCAGCTAGAGGTTTTTAAATATTTATTGTGTGCGTGCGTGCGTGTGTTTACCAGCTGGTGAGGCGAACTGCAGTAGCACACTGTTGCAGCCCAGCGTGATGATGAACGACTGCTTTCCCACGCGACTGCACTCCGTCTCCCGGGAGACGGAACACTTGAACACGCATGTGTCCTCTCCTGAAAATGAAAGAACAGTGGTGAGGATGTGGAAGATGCAAATCTACAGAGGTAAGCAACACAGCCTCACAAGTGAAGTCTCCCACCAAAACATCAAGAAAATAACTATGGTAGCATACGACAGTATGTATATTAACCCCAACAATAATAATTATGTATACTATTAAATATAGTTCAATAGAGCGTATAGTAATTCAAATAATAGTTTGATATATTATACAAGCCTACATTGGCAGATGCGTGCCTGAAGCCTCTACAGATTTCCATAGGGTGCCACTAACGGTTGCAGACTAAGATGGCACACACTAGATGCCAGAACAGATAAAACATGAACTTGCAGGTTAGTCTGGTTCCCAGGAGAGGTTGGGCAGCAGCTCGCTGTAGAGCTTATGTCAGTGTGCCAATTGCAAGTTCATAAAGTTTCTTTGAAAATCGGCACATTTCTGGCATGAAAAGTTACCAGGAACTCAAAGTAAAAGGCACAGTGGGCCGGTTCCGAGAGGCATTGGCTCATCTTATTCTTCCATTAAAATGAGCAACTCTGCACTCAAGGCGTTTAATAGAATGTGTTGACGCCGTCTCAATTATTTTCCAATAACAGTTATGTTAGGCATGCAGTTTGTTACAGGATGGTAAGCTTATATTACATTGCGTAAGGTCAAGTATAAGGGTTGACTTTAGTTTAAGGATCCAAACTTTGACAGCTGGCTCAACATAATTGCATGATCCTCCTTACTCAATAGTGAAATCGAATAGGAGTGGGCAGGTCTACTTTATATGCAAATATGACTACAAATGAGTAAGAAGATGGTGTCCCATCTTATTTCAGCGTGTCACGCACAACACGTGCACGCGGTTGGTCACCAAACAGCTTGAAAACTAGTAGGGGCATAATAACGGCAGGGGACTACGCTATTGTTCCGGTGAGAACAAAGATGAGTGCTTAACTAATGTCGGCCCCCCTCTCGCTAAAGAAAAGTGGGAAAAGATAAAATACTAGCCATTACTAAAGGCACCACATTAAAGCCAGGATTGTACTTGCATTATTACCGTTACATTACAAAAAAGGAAGTCAGTGAGCCTCGAGTGTGCAACGCAATGGATAAGAGAAAAATCAGTCAGTCCTACTTTCTCATGCCCGAAAACAATCGCGAGTTTGCTAGCTTTAGCCATAACGCTACTGGGGGTACTCGATTCATTGTAGTTAAATCAAAACCGCCCTCAACAACAAAGGCAAGACGGGCAGCGGGTCGGCATGCTGCATCGCGGTCCTCGATTCAAACTGTACCACGGTATTGTTCAGCTAGCCAGGTATTATGGACATTATAATGAAACGGCTAGCTGATGCAGCCGGACACTGGCGTTGGTGCTGCAAGTTTCCCCATGCCTCCAAAATGCCGCGGGGAACAAATAAAATGCATTTTAAAAGCCCCCTTGGCCCTAAAAGCGTCCCCGCTCTCACCAGCTCCATTGCGATTGACATGAAATCAGGCTAACGTTGGATCTGCGCTAGCCGTCTTCGCTAGGTTACCTCTGCATATGGACAGAACTAGCCGTATATGGTACATAGCATTAGCATTAATAGCTAAAGCAGGCCGAACATCTGAAGATGGGCAAATACAAAACCCCGCTCACCATTGGAGAGATTGATAAGTGCCGCGTCTTGTGTGGTTTTCACTTCAAGACGCAATGGTTGTTGCTCAGAGTGGCGCTGTATGTCTCCGTTCGCATCTCCGATGGAGAGGAGCCGCACGCCGGGAAACACCGACATCGCCATCTTCGATCTGGAGAGGTAGAGATAGCTGCGAGTCGGCGGCGCTGACGTCCAATAGAAATGTGCCGTTCTTCTTCGCTCTTTGTTTGTGCGCGTGTTTGCGCGCGCGTGTGAGGTTATGGTGTTGGTGGACATGAAAGAGAAACTTATACGTCTTGTCGACACATTGACAAGTATGGATGGATCTATCTGCATTGGCCCTCAGTGTTGTATCGCTGTTTTTTTTTTTTCTATCGGCGGTTTAATAGGGTTAATAGGATGATCTCACGTATCAATGGGAGATTAACCATTATTGCGTGATTCATTTGAATGATGTTGTGGTGACATGACACATTATTTTAATGCTGAGAGGATTGGCGTTAACATTGTCATGCAATACATTTTTTCATTCACTGTACAATATACTGGCGGGAAATAATGGGGCGTTCAAAGGCCCTTCAGGGACTAGGAAAGTTTGTGGCCCTCCGACGATGAAGTAATGTTTGCTTCGTCAGCGTTAATTTCAGTTCACCATTCTGAGATTCTATGTTTTTTCTTCCACCATACATTCTGATTCATTATGCTCAGCTTGTAATTTACAAAAAAAGGAAGATAAATAAAATGCAAGAATCGGATTCAATCATTGTGTCAAGCTTTTAATTTAAGTGTGTGTGTGTGTGTGTGTGTGTGTGTGTGTGTGTGTGTGTGTGTGTGTGTGTGTGTGTGTGTGTGTGTGTGTGTGTGTGTGTGTGTGTGTGTGTGTGTGTGTGTGTGTGTGTGTGTGTGTGTGTGTGTAGGGGGATGGAGTGGGTGTTTGTGTGTCCCAAGTCCAACTGAAGGATTGCCTTGTTCAGAGGCTACAGGGGACACTAACAACTGCTTTGGATGTTGCATTACATAATCACAGTGAAATTGTTTTTATGCTTTTTAGGTTATTGAAAAAGTATCACATGATGTAATGCCAGTATATTTGTTTTCCATGCAACATATGGCTGTATGATCCTCAAGTGAACTATGGTCTAACTATGCGATATTGATGCAGGTTATTCACCTGTCTCAAATTACTTTTTCTTCACCAAGAGCATTCAAATTAATAGATGGATTAGTGTTGTATGTTATTGCTTAAATAACATGTAAAATCAATTCTTCAATATTTATTTAACAGACTTAAAATGCAAATTTGTTTTAATATAGTGATTTATAACATTCTGATGCTAAAACTACATAACTTGGATTTGTTATCAAGCCATAGTTTATAATAAATATATGACTGTGTTTGTATTGGCCTATCACAAACGTTATTCCCCAACTATCCTAACGCAAAATCAAGGTTTCATTCAAATCAAAAATCGAACATCAGTTCAATTAAATACAAATAAATTGTATTACAATATGATACTTTTCAAAGAGATACACTGACTGTCAGTTTGTTTGGTTATTTATAATTATGAAAATGTATTACTCATTTGTTTCTGATTACTGTTCCATATTCATTATGGTCCCTATTTAAAAATGTACCCATTTATTTTTCCACGAGGTTTATTTTTTTGCAACACACACATAAAGCATTGGAGCCTGGAGGGCGGAACTTGCTGTGTGAGCAACGTCCGGTGCAACCTCAAAAGAAGTCGCACAGAGCGGATTCCAACATGTCAATACGAGTGAGTACGGGATTAAATCTAAAACGGTGGATTCGCATATGTATTTAATGAGACAGCTGGTTTAAATTAGCTGTGTTGTCCAAATGTAGTTGTGTGTACGCGGCAAAGTTTGTTATGCTAGTATGCTACCGCTGGATGAGGATAGCAACACTTCTGTAGGCCAGTCATTTTGACCTAGGGTGATGTAACGTATGGTAAATTATTTTTCCGCGGTGTTGTTATACTTTTTTTTTTACGTACTAATGGCTCAGTCATGTAGTCATAGGAAAATGATCCGATTTTAAGAAGTCACGCCATGAACATTAAACCCTTTTTGAGCTGTCATACTCGGCAACGTTTACAAGGACGTCCAACTACGTAACCTACCCTTCGAAAATAAGATGAGACGCACAATAAAAACGATAGTAGAATAACTTTTAACCAAGTACAGCAGCATGGCCCCAAAGTGTGTGTGTGTGTGTGTGTGTGTGTGTGTGTGTGTGTGTGTGTGTGTGTGTGTGTGTGTGTGTGTGTGTGTGTGTGTGTGTGTGTGTGTGTGTGTGTGTGTGTGTGTGTGATAAGGGTTCCCCTCTATCAATTGCATTAATTTAGAACCCAAACCATGCTGTGCAATCTCTGGCCTTGCAAGCTTTGAATACCTTGTTTTATAATGAAGCCACAAATAATCTTAACTATTAGCTAAACACAAATCTGCTTCCTCCTCTAAAAATGTGAATTAATTCTTTATGTTTATAACTTATGTTATTCATGATTTTCCTTCATCTCTTTGTTACAGAGTGCATTGGGATTTGGAATTTCAGCAATCAAATGTACCCGATCCCTTCACCAAACTCCTGTTTGGAGGAGTCCACTTGTACCCATGGTTGTGGAGCAAACTGTAAGGCTTGATCAATGGCCGTGGAGGCTCAGTGAATCGTTTTGTTTTTGTATCAAACGGGGTAATATCTCATATATGAGTGCAACATGGTAATCTACGCCATTGTGTCACTGTTACTTAAATAAGAATGCCATTTAGAGAAAAAGGAGCACAATTCTATGTTTTTGCAAATTTCAAACAGTTTTTTGCCAACCAGTTGGTGAACGTTCACTTTGCTCCGTAGGCCGGTGGCGTACTGACGTCGGATTGCTTTTAGTCTTTAGCCTTTTAGAGTGTGTGTGGATATGTGTGGTTACCGTTTGTGCATTGGTAGATGTGGATGGCCCCATCCGAATGAGGGTTAAGCTTCTTTGACCCTTACAGTATATCGACACAGTGCACTTTTATTTTTTTAAATGAGGGGCAATGAAGAGAAGATGGGGCTTTGCTCTGGCTGGTGTAAGAGTCTCTCGCCCCTATAGCATCGACGGGGTTCTCCCAAAATAATGAGACAATTGCACCTTTCTCCCTCATTTGTTTGATTGCAACGTAGTAGTAGTTTAATAGTATAATAGATGTGTATTCGATTCTTAAATTCTGTACATATTTCTAATAACCTGTACAATAAATTTCCCTCCGTTTAGATGATGGTTACCTCTTTTAGCAGTCTGTCTTGTGTAGTTTTAGGCCCAAATGGTGGTGTGGTTGTTAAGAGAATTATACAACTTTATGTATGCTTTATTGCCGGGTATAGTGAATCAGGCAGCCCAATGTCCTGAGTATTCTGAGTGTGTGTAACAGTGTTACCATACAGTATGAAAACCAATATAATAATTAACCTACATGAACTAGGCCTCATTAAAGTATTTGAAAAGTACTCAAATGTTGCTTTCAATCTATCTTCAGGTTCATTGTGCCTTGTGGTGGCTAATCCAGGGCCTGATTAACAAAGGTTATGTCTGTATGTTTTTTCTTTAGGGAAGAGGAGAGAGAGCCTATGATATCTACTCACGTCTGCTCAGGGAAAGAATTATTTGCGTCATGGGCCCGGTAAGTTTTTCCTGTGCGACTCATGTTTGGTTTATCCTGCAAACTCCCTAGTTTGAATTCATGAGGATGTTCTCTACACAATCCTGGATGTGAATCTAAAGTTTCTGCATCATCAAAAAGGGTGTACTTCAGTGCCTGTTCCAGCTATGTCATTGCTTTCTCTTCCTCTTTTTGCTCTGTTAGATTGATGATACAGTAGCAAGCCTGGTGATCGCCCAGTTGCTATTTCTGCAGTCCGAAAGCAACAACAAGCCCATTCACATGTATATCAACAGTCCTGGTAAAGTAGTCTGATGGAACATAATGCACCAACAAATAGAATAGAATAGAATTGCAGAAGAGATGTTGTTTTAAACAAATGTTTTAATGATATTGCTACTGGATATTAGTTGGATATTAGTTTGAAGACGAACCCTGACCTGGTATGTTGAAGCCGCATCGATCAGCATAGTACTTATTTGGCAGAGGTCGACTTGGTATCATCCAACTGTACTGCACTGTACTGCAGTACGTTGTAGATGAACCATAGTGCTGCCCTGGCTCGCTGAGCTGGTACCGTGACCTCCACAGTGTTGGTACTAAAGTCCCTGGCTCGCTGAGCTGGTACCGTGACCTCCACAGTGTTGGTACTAAAGTCCCTGGCTCGCTGAGCTGGTACCGTGACCTCCACAGTGTTGGTACTAAAGTCCCTGGCTCGCTGAGCTGGTACCGTGACCTCCACAGTGTTGGTACTAAAGTCCACGTCTCCATCCCCAGGCGGCGTGGTGACGGCCGGCCTGGCCATCTACGACACGATGCAGTACATCCTCAACCCCATCTCCACGTGGTGCGTGGGCCAGGCCGCCAGCATGGGCAGCCTGCTGCTGGCCGCAGGCACGGCCGGCATGAGGCACTCCCTGCCCAACGCCCGCATCATGGTGCACCAGCCGTCGGGCGGGGCCCGGGTAAGGCAGTGCACGCCGATGCATGGCACGTCCTGGGATGACGTTGAGGGCAGAGGGAGAGTTCTGGGATGTTAGTGATCTCTTTATTGTTGACAGGGTTTATTGTAGTCAAGCTGAATATTCAATCATTGCTAAACGGCCTTACATTCAGTAGACTAACTAACTTAAGGTTAGCACCGCTTGTTAATAAATCGGCTAAAAGTGTAGAAACACACTTCAGAAACAACCGCTGTGATGCATATAGACTTGAGGCTGTCCCTGACACAAGATTCAGATTTTATGGTATTTAACTTTATTTATTGAATCAGCAGACAACCAGATGAAGAGATTACTTTTTCCCTTAGTATTGCATACATGAGTTAAACTAAAGGTCTGAAGAGTTTCTTGTGCTATGTGGGGACATTTGGTCCACATTTTCAGACTATCTTTGCAAAAACTCGATATTTTGATTTTTAACTTTCGTAAATCCGTCTCTTCAGGGTCAAGCCACAGACATCGCCATCCAGGCTGAGGAGATCATGAAGCTCAAGAGGCAGATCAACAGAATCTATGCCAAACACACAGGCCAACCGCTGGAGCACATCGGTAGGTCGTTAGTCTGATAAACAGGTTTTAATTCATTATAAATGTGCAGTGTGTAGAGTTTGAATGGCATTTAGTAGTGAGGTTGCAGGTTGCTATCATCTGAATACCCAACTCCTACCCCTCCCATCCAACGGCGTAGGAGAAGCTACAGGGAAATAAAGAAAATGAGTTTGGCTGTGTAAGCCAACTTGTCGGTTGCGCAATTTTCCTGACTACGCTGATGCTAGCAAGGCTAATGAGTGATCATGGAAAGTTTGAAGTCCCTGGGGTACTCTGAAGCTAACTTGTGATTGATGGAGTAATGATGCTGGTAGTTTTTCTTTGACTACGAGTTATGGTGCCCCCTGTCACCAAAGAGGGGCTCTACCTTTTGGAGACCTGCTCGCAAGCAGTTTCTATATCTGAACCAACTTTGACAACTCTGTTGGGTTGTTCGGAGTCAGCGTATTTTCCCCATTGACTTATTTTCTAAGAAGACGCCACTCAATTCTTGACACTACACTTTTTTTTAAAGAGCCTGTTCAATGTTTCAGCTGGAATTACAACAAGATATGCGTCATTAAATCAGTCACTGTTTTTTCTAAAATGGGATCTTATTTCAGTTGTGGTGTTAAAATGGCAAAGATTACTATGTAGACGATCATTTAAGACCATGTTGGAAAAAATGGTTTAACTTTCGGAAATGGGTTCACTGGTTTGTTTGTTTCCTCCGACACAATTTACATCCACCCCAATTCTCATGTGTCAGAGGGCGTGATGGAGAGGGACCGCTACATGAGCCCCATCGAGGCCCAGGACTTTGGCATCATCGACCGGGTCCTGGTGCACCCGCCCCAGGCCGGCCAGGACGAGCCCGAGCTGGTGAAGAAGGAGGCGGCGGCGGCGGCGGCGGCGGCGGCGGCAGCGCCCCCCACAGGCACGGCTGACACACCACAGCCCTCCGTCACAGAGGACGCCCCTCCAGGGACCAACCTGCCGTCGTCCTTCCGACCCGAGCCCTGAGGCGGCCTCCAGCTCACCAGAGTTTATTCTTTATGTTGTGAGAGGAAGCAGCGAGGCTGTGGACTCTGACTCTCCCGAGCCGGGACTCCAAATGGTCCTAAAATGGCTTTTAATCATCATCCTGGCAATTTACCACAGGAACGAAACCAGTAGCTGTTGGCGTTACCGGTTTTTTATTAGGTCCAGTGAATTGTAGTGTGTTGGTTTCTCTTTAAATGCCCCCCCCCCCCCCTTTGTACTAGCAGTGGAATAAACAGGATGTTGTAATTTACTTGAGGTTGTCCGTGGATTGACCAAGGCTCAGACTACGTTCTTGTGTGTGGAAGGGGGGGATTCTTATTTTATTTCATCACCTCACTGCTGGGAAACCAGGAGATGCTTTTTATATAATTCCATGTGTGCTAAAATACCTCATGGTCACTGGACTCAATCCATATGCAGAACACATAATGGATGTATTTATACAAGCATTAACATATATACACGTTGAACAAAGTTGAATGCCATACCGCAACACATTGAGAACAGAGTTAAGTTATAATTTACTACATTTGCTCTAAACAAACTGCTTTGGTTCATCTATTGAGGTTAGCAGTGTTATATTTGGTGTGTTGCCATATTCCTTTGGGACCACAATGTATTGAACAGATTTTCTTTCCGATTTGATTCCACATTGGTGAACTGGTCAGGTCCATACTGGTGGGAGGAACCTCACGGGGACAGACTACCAGTCCACTGGCGTTAAGTTATTTAATGGCTTATTTGATCACCCGCGATCTGATAAGCAGGACTCTGCATACAATATGTTAACACTACAGTCCTGAACCAAAAACTATCACTGAAGAAATAGATAAATGCCTCTGATTATCATTAGGTCTGACCTAACTCAATGCATTACAGTAACAGTATGGATTTTTAACCTTAAAAGCAGAAACACAAATATTATCTACTGCAAGCCAGCCCCGCCCAGCGAGGGTTATAGTGCCCCCTCCTGTCATTTCATTCACAAATATAAAAAGCAATACACATCTACAGAACCATCCAAATTACTTGTTTATTTTTCTATGCTACAAAGCGGATACAGTTTTGACAACATTAATTGGAACCATCTGAAATAGTTACATTAAGAGACAGAAGTGTGTTTGTATCTCACAAGAAAGGAAAATGACAGATTAATACAAAAATGTTAAGACAATTCGTCACTTGATTCACAATTCTTCTTGTGATTTACCACAATTACAAAAAATCTCCACCATCATCACTCAACCACCATAGCAAGTCAATTGGTGGACTAAGCCTACTTTATCTATCAATGCGCCATCGAAACTAAGATATAAACATTGACTGAGGCATTCAGAACAATGCTGAAACATTGCGATACATCACACACATGCTGGACTATCTTAACAAGACAACCATGCAGACTTTTCCTGGGACAATTCCATCCATTTTAAGTTGCTATCCTTTTTTTTGTATGGATCCGACTAGTATCTCTAGTTTTAGTGAATGCCTGACTATCTGGCCATCAGAAATATATATTATAAAAGCTTCATCTATATATGTTGTCTGCCATATGTTGGAATAAACATTTTATTTATATCTTTATGAACTGTAACACAACGTGATTCATGATGGGTAATGCACACATTGATATTACACAAAAAATAAAATTCAAAAGAAAAGTATAAAGAGCTGTGCAAAATATAATTTCTGCAATAATCTTAATTTCTGCCCCACCATTTATATTACACATCTTTTCATGGGTTTTTCATTCTTGCTTTGACTTAAAATGTCCATATAGTTAGGGTAGCAACATTTACTTTCACTTTTGAAGTAATTTATGTAAAAAAGAAAAACGGTCACCTGTCCGATAGTTATCCAAAGGCTAGTATTCTGGTTAGGTTGTGGATTTAAAAAAGAATGAAAGGCACATGTAAAGGCTAATATTAACTTGGCTTAGCATTAGAACAATAATGTGGCATGAGATAGATATCATTATGCAACATGTCTTTAGTCTAATTAGTATTCCTAAACATATTACGCAAGTTATGTTAAATTAAATAAAAAACAAAGTTCCTTATCAGTGCAGAGCAGCCATTAACCAACACCTGGGTGATCATTACATAATGAATTGACATGCAGGCGTTCAATTATCCATGATAAACATTTCGCTGGTTCTATACAAAATTCACAGTTCTCAAACAAAACAACGCCATAGAACGAAGCCTAACAAGCATTTAGGATCTGGATGGAAATCGCGGGCTACTTCAACATTTTGAAAATGAGATTGAGGTTAAAAATACTTGTGTGTTTGAAAATACGAGGCAAAAATAGAGGAGTAATATACTTTAAATCAGAATCCCTTCCAACCCCTTTCAGTCTGTAGAACCAGCACAAGGAAAACACTGTCCAGGGAACATTGGTATGACGTTGAACCACACACTAAAACTAAACACCAAAGGCGTTTACTTCAAGCCTTCAACTCATCACCATCTATCAGTGACTGGCAGAATGAAATACAATTGTGCCACACATTGCCACCAAACGGTCTGATCTTCTACCCACTGAGAGGTTGTGGCTTTGTCTTCAGTCTGTCCATGAACCCTGGCGGTGATCTTAGTAGGTCTGTAGTGGTTGAATAGTGTACCGGGTACAGGGGACTGACCGCGATGGCGATGAGGATGTACATTTGAGTCAATTCATCACGATGGACACAATGTTCCAAAAAACAAAACCAAGAAAACAAACCATTTTGTGACGAGGTACACCAGTCTGCAGTGACAACATGGTTGGTTTTTGTTCGACTGTTGATGTTCCACTTCACACTTTAATGGGAAGTTTGACAGCTTGTGTGACAGCACTTTGTGTACTTGTAGATTCTAATTAAGACGTGTGTGTGTGCGTGTGCGTGTATGCGTGTGTTTGTGTACATGTGAGCGCGTGAGTGAAAACACTTGTATGGATTTGCTCTTTGGGACAATGGGTGTCTTTGTGCTTTCCCTCCCTCCCTCCCTCCCTCCCTCCACCTTGGTCCTGCAGGCTGGTCAATACTACACTATGACACGTCGTTGCTCGCCTACTTGTGTGCGGCCAGCAAGTCACTGAAGACGTTGAGGAACATGTGCACGTGGTGCTCCTTGAAGATCAGTGCCGGTCGGAAGCGGATGGAAAGGTCCCCACAGCCGCCCAGGATCACGCCTGCGGGTTTTGGGATTAGAACAGGAAAACATTCGTCGATTTTAACCTATTCAATAACTTTTGCAACTTCAGGAGTTTTCTTGGCATGGAAATCTTAATGCAATTATGAAAACAAAAACGATATTTATTTTCATGGGATTATGCACTAATTTAAACCTATGTCCAAATGTCCAAATTCGTCTCGCTAGACACCACTCAATTCTACACACTGCACCTTAAAAATCAGTTAAAGAATAATGGGTCTGAATGTGTTAAAAACATTTTCAAAATCTATTGACGTAAAAACAAGAGCAAAAATAATAATACTATAAAATGGAATACCGTTATCTCTGGCCTGGAGGATGAGTTTGTCTCTCACGGAGGCCTTGCAGATATCGATGGCGCAGAAGGTGCCTTGTCCGCGAGCCCTGCTGAGCAGGTTGGGGTACTTGGCCTGGGGAGACCCCACAGAGAGAGCTGGATCAACTAGGTACCTCCCTACTGGGACAACCTTACTGCTATCACAAGCGTCTGCCACAGAGGCCAATCTTCAAGTTATTACAGAGATCCACAGAATGACAGTGGTCACCAAACGAGAGGATACAGAACGCAGAAGGCATGGTGTAGACGCTGGTTATCGAGTCGCAATACAGCCTCAGCATGCACGATTAAAAAGTTATGAATTATCAAATGGCTTTGGAAATGAATCCAGGTTCTGAAGTTCCCTTTAAGTATCCCATTGTAAAGGAGGAGCGTGAAGCTGGAGGGGTGTGTCTGGACCGCCCACCTGCAGCTCGTACAGCCCCCCCAGGAGGGCCTTCCCTGTCCGGGTCACCTCCGCCAGAAGGTTCTCCTGACGGATGACATTGAGGACCTCGGCCAGCAGCAGGTTCTTGGAGGGGTCGCCCATCCAGGTGTTGAAGATACGGTACGGCTGGAGGAGAAGAACACACAACCCATAACATGAGGCCAACAACGCTGAATGATGATGATAACAAGGGTTGGAATTCCATATTACTTCTAGGATGTGTATATTTGTAAATAATTACAGAAAGAGAGCTGGAGAGACAGAGAGACACAGAGAGAGAGAGAGAGAGAGAGAGAGAGAGAGAGAGAGAGAGAGAGAGAGACAGACAGACAGACAGACAGACAGACAGACAGACAGACAGACAGACAGAGAGAGAGAGAGAGAGAGAGAGAGAGAGAGAGAGAGAGTGACAGAGAGAGAGAGAGAGAGAGAAGGAGAGAGAGAGAGAGAGAGAGAGAGAGAGAGAGAGAGAGAGAGAGAGAGAGAGAGAGAGAGAGAGAGACAGAGAGAGAGTGAGAGAGAGAGGTAGAGAGTGAGAGAGAGAGAGTGAGAGAGACAGAGACAGAGACAGAGACAGAGACAGAGAGAGAGAGAGAGAGAGAGAGAGAGAGAGAGAGACAGAGAGAGAGTGAGACAGAGAGAGAGAGAGAGAGAGAGAGAGAGAGAGAGAGAGAGAGACAGAGAGAGAGTGAGAGAGAGAGAGAGAGAGAGAGAGAGAGAGAGAGAGAGAGAGAGAGAGAGAGACAGAGAGAGAGTGAGAGAGAGAGGTAGAGAGAGAGAGAGAGAGAGTGAGAGAGAGACATAGAGAGAGACTACGGTGGTCAGGGGGCTCAGCCCCTCCAGCCCACAGCGCAGCAGGGGGACAGACCTTGTCCGTCTCCATCTCGTCCCGGTAGAAGAAGCCCCCCGTCAGCAGCTTCTTGCTGAAGGAGACGATGTCGGCGGGGTCCTCGGCGCCCCAGTGCTCGTGGGCCCAGAACCTCCCGGTGGCCCCGCCCCCCGTCTGGACCTCGTCCACGTGGAAGGCACAGCCATGCTGCGGACACAGCCGGTGACCCCGGGTAAGAACCCCCGAGTTGCACCGAATGAGAACCCCAAGGTGCCCCGGTTGTGGACGGTGGGGCGTCAGTCCTCCCGCCGGGGGGTACGGAGTAGGGGCGCGGGGAGGGGGGTTATAACTGTCGCCCCGATCAATGTGAGGGTAGAATGAGTAACCCCCAAACAGAAGCTAAACTCAGGGTTCTCATTGGACAGCCATGTCCTGTTAGATTCAGATTCAGATGACTTCATTAGCCCCGAGGGGCCATTCGGTTTACAGCCGACCCATCCATTAAGGATACAATTAGTTAAATTAGTTTACAATTTAAGTCCTATTCGCCCTGAAGGGGCTTATTTTCGATAATGACCGGCGACGTTCTCTACATTATCCTGCTTATTACGCGGCTACTTGCCAAAACGAACGCTGGGGTTGACGAGTTACCGGACTACCTCTGGAGCGATCCCAAAGACGTCATTATAGGCAAAAATAAAAGTTTTTTCCTTGACAGCGGCCAATTATACTTAGCAACGGTGAATTATCAAATATAATTCACCGCCCTGCAAGTGAACAGCGACACTGAGAAGACCCGTGTAATAAATATCGATATTGTGCAACGGTGCTCGGAACCTAGATTGCATCAAAGGGCAGAACTCAGCCTGTCTCAGCGCTCATAACCGTCTCAGCCTGGTAACAGGGAGGGGCTGGTTACCACAGATCAACACGCAAAGGTTCAGGTCCGTCTGCATAGCTCGGCCATCTCAGAGAATAAGCAGCGACGTAGAGACCATGATGCTCCAGTTTCATTCTTAAAAGTGTCATATTATACCACCAGGTGTGAGTGTGATTGGCCGTTACAATCTGTCTCTGACATCCCAGGTGGGCGTGTCCACCTAGATCTGTGCTGGATAGATCAGTCTACAGCCTACCCAGTGGACTGAAGCAAACGTTGCTCATCTATCCGTCACACATCTAGGTGGACACGCCCACTTGTGATGTCAGAAGAGGCAGATGTTCAATGGGTTGGGGGTTGCCGTGGCGACGTCGCCCACCTTGCTGGCGATCTTGCGGAGGCTGATGAAGAAGGCGGCGGAGGCGTGGTTGTCTCCCCCCTCAGCCTGGATGGGCTCGATCACGACGCCGGCCACGGGCATGCCCTTGTGTCTCCACTTGACGATCAGGTCCTCTGTCTGGAGGTCACACACACGCAGATACACACAAACACACACACACACATAGACACACACACAGACACACACACACACACACACACACACGCAGATACAAACACAGATACACACACACACACATACACAGATAGACACAGACACACCCACGCATAAACACACACACACACAAACACAGATACACACAAACACACAAACAGATAGACACACAGATAGACAGACACACCCACGCATAAACACACACACACACACACACACACACACACACACACACACACACACACACGCGCAGATACACACGCAGATACACACACACAGATAGACACAGACACAGACACACCCATGCATAAACACACACACACACACACACACACACACAGATACACACAAACACACAAACAGATAGACACACAGATAGACACAGACACACCCACGCATAAACACACACACACACACACACACACACACACACACACACACACACACACACACACACACACACACACACACACACACACAAACACAAACAGACACACAAACATGTGCAGAGACACAATCTTAAGACATGTTTCGGAGAAAACACCTGGGTCGCTCATGTGAGAATTCGTTTTTTTCAGTACACATTTTATACATTTTAGAACACATGAATATTAGATTTTCACACACACACACACACACACACACACACACACACACACACACACACACACACACACACACACACACACACACACACACACACACACACACACACACACACACACACACACACACACACACACACACACACACACACACACCTCCTCCAGGCAGCGCGCCTCCTCCTGGGCGTTCTCCCTGACGTGCTCGTCCAGGGGATACTGGAGCCTCGGGAAGGGGGCGATGGGCCAATCAAACGAGGGCACATCCAGCTTGTGGATGGGCTTGGAGTGAGTTGTTGCTAGGCAACCTGGAAGACGTGAAGCATGACAATAATCAGGAATTAATTTTGCTCACTTTACTTCACTGTGTGTGCGCATCCGTGTGTGTGTGTGTGTGTGTGTGTGTGTGTGTGTGTGTGTGTGTGTGTGTGTGTGTGTGTGTGTGTGTGTGTGTGTGTGTGTGTGTGTGTGTGTGTGCATCCCAGGGTTTAAGCCTTGGAATAACATGTTAGCACTAGGATTTAGGATGTGTAAAGAAACACAGAGAGAGAGCGGGAGAGAAAGGCAGAAAGGCAGGGAGCGAGGGACAGGGTGGTCCCGGGGGTCCGGGGGTCCTGTGACCTACCCATGGTCCGTCCATGGAAGGCCCCGGAGAAGGACAGAATGCTGAGCTCTGGGCAGCCGGGGGTCTGGCGGTAAGAGGGATCATGGGTCATTAGTCAACACCTACAATTAAAGTGGTGACAATACCTTTGCTTCAAATCGTACGAAGTCATACGTCACTTCACATGCTTATTTTCACTTTGCATACTTTGGGGTTTCATATTTTCTATTTCAATTATACTCCTGTATCTTGCGCTGGGTGATTGTCACGGCAGCAGTCCTCTACGCGGTATCCTTAAATGAATGTGACTCTGGTCCCATGAAGCTGTGAAGCAGTGAGCTTGATGCCCCCCCCCCCCCCCACCCCCCCTACCTGGTTGATCATGCAGGAGCTCAGGTCTGCGTCGGAGGGGATGCTGGTTCCACGCTCCTTGTTCTGCACACACACACACACACACACACACACACACACACACACACACACACACACACACACACACACACACACACACACACACACACACACACACACACACACACACAACCTTTAACACGACAGAACACCAGGAGAGCTAGAAAGCTACGATTTGTTGTGAAAATGTGCAGTTTTGTTGAACACAAGGACTGTTGGCGGAAAATAATACAAAAACACGGAAGGTCAATGTTGTCTGTTTGTGTTGAAAAGGTAAAAGTTATCGACCCACGGAACGTTCCAGTGTCCTTATGAAGGAGAGGACACAGCAGAGCGAGGCAGCCTTGCCGTACTCACCCGGTACCAGATGAACATGGCTTTATAGGCGTTCTCGTTGGAGCAGGAGCCACAGGCCATGTTCTGAACCCGATTCAGGCCCTTGGGAGCCACCTTATAGCGGAGGGAACATGAGGAAGTTTGAAACTGAAAAAAGGCTCAGGAAGGATGACTAAATGATTGTGAGAGTTACATTTGATTTGTGATACAAAGTTATGCATACAGAGTATAGCCCGACCAGTTCGTTCCCTGATTTTACCTGCCCTAACCTGTATTCATTTTACCGGTCCTCCTAACCGGTACTGATTTCACCTGTATTACCTTTTCCTTTTGTCGTTGGATAATGATATGTTCCCATTCTGTTTCTGTAGCTGCTCTCTGTCGCTATGTGCCGGTTGTCCTGACTCCCTTGGGAGGGTCGGAGGCCAGGGCTCCAGCTGATAAGGCACGGCTACGTCCCCCTTTATGACATCCTCAGGGGGTCCATCGGGAGTTGACTACCATCCGGTTAACCAATACTATGGTTTGATTGTTTATACTCTCAGCATCCTGACACCTGCCTGCTACTGTATCAGAAGTCCTTGCTTTGGCCGATGCATTGGACTTCTCCTTGTGGAGCTCTTGGACAGACGCAGGGCAAGCTCCCATCTGAGGGCTCTGATTATTGGATGGATGCCTTGGATTATTGTGTGTTTGTTACTTAAATCAATTAGCCTCATTGTTATAAATTCAGATGACTCTTTATTCTTAAACAGATTACACAGAAACTCTGCAATATGTGAAATTCCCACCACACTGTTATAAACTGTATTAATTTGACCTGAAATTGTACCTTTCATAACCTGCATTCATTTCAGTAAACAGTTTGAACTGTGCTCCACCAGAGTTGGGGAAGTCTAGATTAGGATGTGTCCTGATTAAATAGGCGTGTGTGTGTGTGTGTGTGTGTGTGTGTGTGTGTGTGTGTGTGTGTGTGTGTGTGTGTGTGTGTGTGTGTGTGTGTGTGTGTGTGTGTGTGTGTGTGTGTGTGTGTGTGTGTGTGTGTGTGTGTGTGTGTGTGTGTGTGTGTGTGTGTGTGTGTTTTACTAACCGTAAGAAGACCTTCAGTGAGTTTGTCCACAAAGCTTTCAGGTGGAAGGATTCCAAGTGCCGGTCTGTTCACAAATGCACTCTACCGAGAGAGAAGGGAGAGAGGGAGTGAGACAGAGGGAGAGATACTCACCAACAGATCACCGGGGAGTTACACTAACATATGTACTTCATCCCTCAATCAAAGTCATTTCCACTGGACTCTATTGAGTAGAGAACAGACCACATTGTGTATGTGTTAGTGCGCTCGTGGGGTCTGCAGACTCACGGCGTTGCTGGGATCAGACACCACTTTCAGCAGGGCTGGATGGTTGTAGCCTTGGAGGATGAAAAGAAAGAGTCATGATGTTAAATATTTATAAGATCATATTACACTGTACTTAAGAATTAGATGAATACATCAACTACTAGAGGTTAGTGACAGCAAGAGTAAAATGACCCTAAATATTTTTTTCATTTCTGGCTCCTCTTTATAAGCCCTGGGCTAAACGAAAAATGAAGGAACTCATTTTTCATTCGTGCTGCCATTCTGCGTACCTGAACCCCACACTGATGGATACTGACAACGAAGAGCTGCTAGTTTATCTCACATTGTATTCTGAATGACGATGACTTGTTCTGGATATAGGCAAGGCAACTTTATTTACATAACACTTCTTATCTTTACATTTACATTTACATTTAAATTTAGGGTATTTAGCAGACGCTTTTATCCAAAGCGACTTACAATAAGTACATTTGTCATAAGAAGTGCATCAATATATCGCTGTCGGTACAGAAAGGATGTTCATAGAACCAAGTGCAAGTACCACAATCGCTAGGCTAACCAATTCCCTGTGTTACAGCCATGAAGCAGCTACTGCAGTTGCTACACAGTTGAGTACTATAATACAATACAATACAATACAATACAATACAATACAATACAATACAATACAATACAATACAATACAGTGTACAATGGTGGCCAGAAATCTCTTATCTCTTATTTATATTCCTGGTTTGACTACTTGAAGGCTCTACTTGCTGAAAGCAAGAGTTGGAGACATCAGCCTATTTTATAAAGCCTTATAGCCTAATAAGGCCTTTGAAGTACTCCCATTTTATGCCACATCATTGGAGGGAGCAGGCCACAAATGTGTCCAAATTATAAACCACTCTTTATTGTATTGGATTTTACCATGTAAAGTATCGACTGCATCATAATCATCGTCATCCTGCCCATTTATTATAAGGCATGCCAGACATTAAATATTATATATCATTATAGTGTAGGGTTGGAAAGATTCATAAAAAAATATTTAATCATAACAGCATGTATTTTGTATTTGTTTTATTTTTTGCACTACCACACAATTTCTCGTTACAATATTAAAGCCAAAAAAAGATTAGGTTGCAGTTTTTTTGTCCAACGCCCTTTATCAAAAACACACCATAGCACCACGACGCAAAGTTCAATGCTTTATTCAAACCCCGTCCTGCCAAAAGGTAGACCCTTGACTTGTCACTCTCTTTGCTACTCTCTCTCCCATCATGTGGTTTTAATTCATCACAAATATCCCAAAACATGACCGGCATGGCTATTGGATACCTTCCAATCATGACCCGTGCTAGTAAACATACAAAAAGGTATGTTTACTAGAACATACCTTTTTCCGAGATTGTTGAGGACAAAGAAAAACTGCCCTCGCCATCGCTAGGTTGGTAGTGGCGCGGGGATATACCTCTTACCTGGGGGATATGGACACTCAGGCCAGGTGGTCTGTGGGGATCTGTATGCTATAATGATACATCAAAGAAGGCCACCGAGAAAGGAGTCTTCATATTAAGAGTTTGGTCCACTACCTACTAGTGGGGGGTCAGAGACTGGCTGTTTGGGAATTAATAAATTCTTCCTAACTACAATGACTAACCGCTTGGACTTTGGCTCACATGCACACCTCTGGATGAATGGTTATGATAAAATGATACCAGCACTTCATTATATGACCTTCTCAGCTCGTAAAAACGATTCGAGGCTACTGTAATGAGAGCATGAGAAGAAGACCCGAAACAACAATGACCCACTTAGTGAAAATCATTTCAGACTTAATGAGGATCAACCTCGTCAGCCAATTGAACAATTCCATCTCATTTGTGTGTTCCTCTGACCAACAGCTGTTGGCCTCAGGCAGGATTCATATCAATGTTCTGGGATAATAAAAAGAATCCCCGTTCATCTGCTCGCTCTGCACCCCCCTCACTCAGGTTAATGGGTCTCCACCTTCTGGCTGTCGACTGCTCTGATGCTCTTACTCGCATTCCGTTCCGTCCGTTAATTCCCCACTATTCACGGAGCCTGAGTTGAATAATTATATATACTACCCGTGAACACTCCAAAAATAAACAAGATAACACCTTTTGCCGGGATATTTTTTTTCCATTAGTAAACAAAGCGCAACATTTTGGCATGAAAACAATATCCCCGAGTTTGAGATCTCGATCATGGGATATTGCCCAATATCCAAAGAAAGCGAACCGATCAAATTGTGCCATCTTGGGAGGTTCACGTGTAGCACATACTAATGAAGAGTGTCCCGATGCACTTCTCAGAGCGAGACGCTGTTTGAGCTTGCATCACCATGTTTCATAAACCACTGGTTACATAAAGGAAAGAACCTTGACACTGAGGTTCGAGTCAGGTAAGGTAACACTCGGGGTTACGGTATCACTAAGCCTCCAGCAGGCCTGTCCTGCAGGCTGGAAGGCTCAATGCTCTTGGGACTCACCGATCGGGATGGAGGCGATCTGGGTGTAGACGTCAAGCATGCGGTTGCCGTCGACGTCCACCAGGAAGTTGCCTCGGCTCTCCTCGTAGTTGCAGAAGAAGTTGATGGCGGTGTTATTCTGAGGAGGACATTTAGCATCAGCCCCAGATTCACCATGCATACCTACGCACAGTAGAGTGGCATCTTTTGGCTTTTGGTGTAATACACTGAAACGTTTATATATATTTCTAGAGATAACGTTTCCCTACGTGTTAGTAAACCGTCATTTTTTCAGCACCTCTTCAGATCTTGAAATTAAGATGCTCATTTCTACATTTCTTTTATTGCTTCAAGACAATCATTGGTTGGGCGTAATAAAAGGTCCAAGCTGTCTCCAAACCTCAGAGAAGCTGTTATCCTTTTGGTACAGTACCACATTGTCCATATGCATTGAACAAGCATGGCAGGCATCGATGTGCATCGAAGCTGAACTGTTACATAACGGCTGAACGCATTCTTTGTTTCCATGACTAGAAATGAAATATATTGAGCCGGGCAAAAGGAAAACATTGAAAGAAAAAACGCCATAAACGAAAAGTTCCAAGCAGAGGGAGGAATTCTTTAAATGAACCGTGGCGTCTAGATTTAAAAAGTATCTATACTGAAGCGCATGCTTTCAGACAATTTGGGAAGGAAAGGACTTTATCAAAACATAGAATACGAGTAGTAGAGTTGAGCTGATTTCAACTAAAATAACATTTGAATGAGGATTTATATTATCACTATAATGCTCGTCTGCCCCCCCCCCTCCAAGCCCCCGGCCACTGACACACACACACTCCAAAAGAAAATCCAGATTCACGGAGATATCAAAAGGAATTACGCGCACAGATGCACAGAGTATTGGCTTGGTCGGGGGCTGTCTTCAGCTATCAGTGACCTCCTGGAGACACAAAGGCGCTGGCTCTCAACACTCTCTCTCCCTCTTTGGGAACTTTGCTGTACTTTCATGTAGTGCCAAAGGGAAGATATCCAATGTCGCAATGTTCAATATTTAATAGCATTCATTTAGTATTTTATCCAGATAACAGAAATAAACATTGTAAATTTGACCTTTGTTTCATCGTAGAATAGATAGCGTTCCATTGTGTTTCAGTTATCATGATAATGTGAGAGCCGTGCAAGAGAGATAAAACAGAGGGACAAGTTACGCACACAAACCCAATCCCCTCATGTGAACTTGATGTCATGTGTCACGTCCTCTCTTGAAAAATCCCAAGATGCAGGACAGTTAATTAAATACCAGATATATACATTTGGAAGAAGCTGTTACGATACAGGGTTTGACATTCTCAACATCCAGACATTTTAGACCCTGTCTGACCCCAGATTTGAAAGATCTTCATAGTGAATGCATGGCCATCTGCTGAACACACACTGAACCAACTAATAGGGCTGTTTGGTTCAGTTATAGTACATACACGCTCCCATAGTCACCCATGCCACTAGATCTTGCGACGTGGAAATAAAAGCCGTCCGTAAGACATCCATTCATCATTCCTCATGTACATTAAAAAATATCGTACTCACTGAAATGTTGCATTATTCAGTGGCCGTTTAACACTTACCTGAATCTGTCCCATTTGTTTGGTCAGCTCCTAAAACATGGAAGGAAACAGGGTTGGTACAGTCGGTGAAGTGGGCTCAAAGTGTGTTTATGTATGTCAGGGTGCAAAATGTGTCTTTGGTACGTGTGTGTTACCTTCGACCGGGGGCCAGGAACCTGTGTCTTCATGAGGGGCCGGTCATAATCATAGTCTGCCTGGGTGTTGACGGCTGCCTTGCTGACATACCTGCAGCCTGCAGAGGGGAACAGCACTGGTCAGCGCTAACACACATCAACCGGTTAACCATCAACCCAACCGTATTTCGGCCCTCATATTAAATGTTTTTAAACTCTTACATCGGTGTGCATGTGCTTCCCCACACATTGCTTTGCGCCCTATCCAAACATGACGTGATGGCATGATTTATAATATCCGAGTGAGTGGGTCAGTTTGTAAAGAGGTTGACCTTGACCCTTCCAAGGTTTCAATAAAGAAAATCTTGCAAAGTATTCACACCATGCACAACAGGCAACAGGCCGACACACAAAACGTGAAAGGCTGAAAGTGGACTACTATGCCCACATGAGATGTTCCTTAGGGCCAGAAAGGTCTCCGATGCAATCACAGACTATACAATTAACAGTGAGGCCTGGCGGCTATTTGAGACCGGGGTAACTGGCGGGAGAAATGAAACGAGCCTAGAGAGACAGGTCACGTTAATGTAGAGCTTCTTCCCAAACCCTGTCATTTCCCAGTAAGGCCTCACATTCTCCAACGAATGCACACACTCACACTGATGACAGAGTTAGCTATGCTGACAAGATATTGAACATCTCGTCTGGTAAGGGGTCGTTGCAAACAAATGTTTACACTTTCAGCAGAAGTTGAGTATTAAAATCAAAATCGGCATGCTGTGACGGCCTGCAACACCAAGACATTTCATTGAACACCTATATTGCAAATACGGGCACAATTTGGTTATGTTTGTTACTTTGATCAACATATAATCTGGCTGCTTTAGATACTGACAATGGGAGAACAAAGGTTCTTCTCTTCACCGCTGATAAGATCATTGACCAATCGGTTGGCCTGGTGTTTATCCTTGATACCCTGCCAGTGAAACTCTGACACCCCTCTGTCTATAATTGACAGTAGAGGAATATTTTACTAATCATGGAGCCGCAGTTGCATGAACTTTGACTCGTTGTCTTCCATTGACACTGGACAGTACTGCTTTCAAACCATTTTTGTATTCAGGCTTTCGTTTGGTGTCAGAACAACCTTGGTTCATATAAGGCAAGGAAAGGTCATTCATAGTGCTAAGAAAGAAGATCAAATGTAAAAACCGTAAAGACTTTTGAGAGACCATTAAGATAAAATAAAAAGGGAGAAAAGACGAATGCCATAGCACATGTTTGATTCATATGCATATATATATGATTTACATATTCTTTGATCAACAACAACAAATTAGACCGATATAAGTACCATAATATTTCATTATGACGTGCTAATTCTAGTGTGAACTCTCACAGGCGGGGTGCAAATTAAGGTTTACCAGCCTCGGCTTTATGAACTCAACAGTTTTATTATCCGCAACAACGCGGAGACTCAAAACAAAACCTTCGTTAAATGAGCAGATTCCATCCGATGTGTGCGTGAGCTTGCGCTGCTGTCTGGGTCGTGAGGAGCCGCGTGTGCGATCGTTACCTGAGGCGGGAAAGCGCAGGCTGTTGTGCACGGAGGCGACCAGCTGCGGTCGGAGGAGGGCAGACGCCATAGCTGCAGCGAGCGGCAGGCAACTGACTGCCCCGGACGTCGGGAGACGAGAGTGTAGGCGGGTTGTCCTCGACGTTCACCAGCACAGCACCTGCACAGAGTGGGAGGGTTAGAATCCACCCACTGCGACCTTTGGGTTGAACGCTTCACTCCCCCGGAGGTCAAAATGACACACGGCGAATGCAGATTGGAAAAAGAAAACTACTTGCATAAAATATAAGTCCCTGGAGGGATGGGATGCAACCATGACATATTGTTGGTGACCTAGTTAATGCTGAATGAGGTGCTGAATGACATGCACGAAACGAGTGCAGGGATCTAGACATAACGTAGTAAGACATGAACATTATTCATTCAGCAAATTCATGTATAAATATTCATATTATTATTATTGGGGTTTTTTAACAGAAAAGAAGCCACAAGTATACTCAACCCTATGGAAACACAGGAAGGACAATATTCAAGCTTTATTATAGTATTACAATCACCAGAATCCTGGATGCTTTCAAGTCTCCTATCATGAACACCGTGCTCCGGTCTCCACCGTTTGAAAGGACTGCAATGTTGTTCCGATGGAAATTATGCAACACAGAGACTGGCTAGAACTGGTTCTGGGGGGCCAGATAGTTACACAAGGCTCTTATAGAGAGAGGGGAAGAAAGAGCGAGCAGCAGAGAAAGTAGCACAGTAGAGATTAAGGATACTCTTACATTTATTCATGTCTTTGGATATTTGGTAATTTTATATTGCTATTTTATACAAGTTGATTAAATAAAGTATTAAATGAACAGAATAAGCTGCCCCCCATTTAAAGTGGATCCTGTGGATTAAACCCCGTGCCCCGAGAGAGGGAGATCGTTTGATTTAAACATGCGTACATATATCTGGCAAGATGGGATATCACATTCCAAACAGACCTTCCTTCTTCATTACTTGACACTCAGGGCATCCAAAGTGTTCTTTAAAGTGATGCAACCGTCAAGACAAAAGCTGGCACCCAACAAGTCAGCAGCTAATGGTTTCAGGCGTTGGAGAAGAGGTCTAACCAACGACGTCATTCAAAAGACTTGAACTCTGAAACAGACGCGCTCTCTAAAGGCAGGTGCGTTCTGCTGCCTAATGAGTGGATTTGGAAACACTGACACAGTAGCATTGCAGCTTTTAAATGAAAAGAGCTCTGCTCCACACATCTACCGGACTAATGGCTCATGAATGCAAGTCTAATTTTATTTAGATATCTTTTGTGAGGCATTCTGAAAGGGTTACAAAGCAAGGAATGTTTTTGAATTTCCAAATTCTAGTGCTGATAATCCTATATCTTCTTCATACATGTAGGTTAGAATCGAGCCCAAACTTGGTTTAACACTCAGGATTGACTCCAAAAGCTGGAACTGGGTTTTTTTTCTGTCTAGGTTTACCTAAGTAGACTCATCATTATTCATCTCACGTGTACTATTCACTCGAGTTTCTTGACTATAGAATCGACACACAAATGCTCACACACTTGGTATGCAGATCTCCCTAGCTCCCTTGCTTGCTTTTGACCTCTGATTGAATCTGCCACACAAACACAGATACCACAGAAAATGCCTCATATTGCAGATCAGTTTATTTCCTACTAGCGCATTGGCTGACCTGACATCACCTGATTGTGTTTTTTATAGTTCTAGCTTAGTGTCCTAATGGCTCCATCACAGGAAACGTGGAGATTGGTTAAGTATGCACTGCCCCGGGCGGCCATTACACTATTTTAGACTAGTCTGAGTTTGCTAGCTGTAAGAGGTTTTTAAATTAGTTCCATTATTAGCTAATTATTATAAGTCACTGACAGTGCCAGACAACTAAATACATACATATCGTTTGCTTATAACTCACAAAGTTCATGTCAACAAATTTCTCCCACGGGGGATTGAAACAGTTTTTATCTTGATATAATCCATGGGTAGGTAACCCTGTATATAGAACAGATAGTTGTGTGTTTTAAGCAAAAACAACTAAAAATATTAATAAAAAAATACGGTATAATGTTTTTTTATAATTGTATCCAAGTGTAAGAAGATTAAGTAAGTCAGTCACATGTCCTTCAACCCCATATAACAAAGATTAGTTATGAAAGGTACGCACCGCCGACCTAAACAACCCTGTTCAAGCGGTTCAGGGCCCACGTCATTCCTCCTAGACGCAACAATGCCTCCGAGAGAGGAAGCACTCACTACTGGCTCTTCTTTTACTCCCGAAGACCCACAAGCACACAGACACAAAAGCACACAGACACCCACAGATTCTGGGCAACCTGCAGGCGAAATGGTGCATCACGCTAAGAGTAATTACTGTAATAGACACTGTGACTCATGGAATGAGATATCAACACTAAACGTTATACACATGTTAAGGAAAGGCTCCTCTATGTGTCCTCCTCAATATATTCTGCAGTTCATTTCTGATGCTATGCCAGATAAAACGAATGAAGCTTGCTATAAGAGGCAGAGATAATAGGATCATCCTGGTAATAGTTGTAATTGTTAGCATAAATTGAGTAAGCATTACAGTCAACAAATAAACTTTAAAGCTAAATGAAAATTCTGACAAATTACATTACTAAAATGGCCATTTCAAAGGAATGACCATTGGATGAGAGGCATTGTTACAAAACTACAGTATGTAGACATTGATTTGGCATTCCAAAAATGTACATGAATAGCCAAAATAAGGTATGTGAATTAAGATGAGGTTATTCATTTCTATATTTATTTTCAGATTAATGTTCTTTGCCTGCAATGAGGTTGTACCTGTTGCATTACATCATCTGAGAGCCCAGTGACCCTTACCAACTTGACCCAACATAATGGTTAGTTGCTCGCCCTCTAGTTACAGGGACAGAATGAGAAGGTGAACTGGTTAGCCAAAAAACTGAGTGACACATTAGACCCTGGACTAAAATAGAGAGGCAAAATCAATTTTTGGACAAACTGCATTTGCTTTGGGAGAACCATGTGAGAAACAGCCCCTTTCACACCTCATAAAGACCTCACTAGCTGAACACTGGGGCGTACCTGAGCTTTGATCGCCATGTGTTATGGTACAGTCCGCGAGACTGGAGTACAGCAGTACAGACGGCACAACTGCTGTTCACTGACTTGGCCACATTAGAAAAAACGCAAGTCATTCAGAAAACAACAACTATGGGGTTATTTAAGGTTAAACCGATCTGAACTCTGGTCCTGCGTTTATATAGATAGCGTCACTTGCCTCACTTGCTAGATAATGACAGCACTCACTCGGACGTTGAGCCTAACCCTTTTTGGTCAGGGACAGCGATTCTGCCTTGCAAAACGGCAGGTTCAATAAGAAGAAACTGTAGGCGACTGCATTTCACCAATGCCCTTTGAAATGGAGAACATTTTATTGAGAGCCCTGGTGATTAAATAACTGAAACGTAACAAGGTCCATAGGATACCTTCAGGCTTTACAGACAACATGCAACTGGGATATACTTCCCCTACATACATCACTCGAGTTCCTGAAAGAAATGTGTTATTTTGGAAGGGGGCCAGAATCCTGTGTGCACGCCTACATTTCAATTATGAAGACACTGATACACAGTGCGGATCTGAGACTACAGGTGTGGTGGGATTAGGAGCAATGGTCCAAGACGTCCCGCAGCTTAATACACAACGCTGAAAGGAGTGTTGACAGACACACATCCTCAAACTGCCACTTCAACCAGTGCTGCAAGAGGACTGTATGCAGTCAACTGGGATCTGAAGACCAGTAATTGGTCTACACCAGAAAATCCTTTCAGAAACCTTCTTTCTTTCCTGTCATCGCTCCATTCCAGCCTATTATCAAACTGGTACAAGGCATTGTACCGTTCGGCCTTTAACCCCACTTTAGGACTACATGACATAATACACATGTCACGTATAAACAGGATTTACTGCAAGGTCTACATGACAGCACGAGCGAGCACAAAGGCAGCAATGGGGGACGCCAGGGTCCTTTGAAGCCATATGCTAGGATTTGACGGCAGTGTCCAGCTGTTGGTTTACTCTGATATGTATCGTCATAAGTCAATCTAATTGGCTAGATGATTGCATTAGCAGATTATAAAATAGGACAATTTATATTATATCATTAACATTTGCCAACTGAAGCAGCTAAAAAACACATAACAAATGGTAAAAAAAAACCTGCATGACACACATTTTTCAGCTTATATGTCTGTGTGCTAGAAAAGAAGGGCCTTTTTGTGAATGCAAAAGTGCCTCATTCCCTTCAAATGTGTTTTTTAAATGTGTTCAAAGTGGCAGCTGTGTCACAGGGTGAACGCGGTCGGTGTTCAGACAATGTGTCATGACCCGCTCGTTACAATAAGAGATTAATCCACAGGAGGGCTTGTGTGTCCTTCCCCACCCTATACATTGTCGTCATAACAAAGGGTCCCTTGCTGATATGTATGCTTTGGTTTGGGCTCCGGTTTATCTATATCCTGCCAAGGGGGGAGAAAGGGGCATTGATGGAGCCCTCACCTGGACACAGGGACATACCTAAATGCTCGAAATACAATAAACACCGAACTGTATAGCTATAAGCGTTATCTATCAATCTATTAACACCAACCTTTTAAATAAACATTTGGTCTCATTGTTTTGAATATGGAAGATGTTAAAATGCAGACTGGGATTCTTATTATTTTATTTTACATTTTCCCACTTTTTCTCGATGCAGGGGAGACGTTGTGCTTCCCATTGTTCATCTTTTTGTTTTGGTTTAAATTGCTGGGGAGAACTTGAGTTGTTTGGATGAATTCAAGAGCAAAATGATGTTAGTAGTTGACAGAGTCTCTTTTCCTCTTAAATTATGTGACATCAGCTAATTTTTGCTTTTGTCTGTTTCAAGCTTCAAATCATTCATGATTTTTGTTCGACTCAATCCCTCTCGCGTTGTAGGCGCGTTGCGGAATTTGGCAGTTGGTAAGCCATGGACATCCATTCTATTCCAGACAGGTTTTTAGCATCTCTCCCTAACCCTTTCCAACACAAGTTAGTGCATTTAAGCTGCCCTAACAAGGGAGTCCAATAGTGCCGTCAAACTAAGACATTCACATGTTATAACATGCCACTAGCTGCTAGATTCCTGAGAAAAGAGGCGGGAGGCGATGTGAAATCGGCTCCCAATTTCGTAATGTCCCATATTGATGTAGAAACTGTCAACAATAATCTTGTTCTTGGCAAACGGGCAAAATCCTTTTAGGGGCATTTGATTGATGCATTTAAAAAGGTAAAATGCACTCTCCCTGAACACCAGAGGGTTTTGGAATACCCCAAACATAGTTTCACAAATTAGGGCCCCCCAAAAAACCTTTTGCATAGAGACCCCAAAAAACTAGACACGGCCCTGGCAACAACCCTTTCGTGGTATTCAGACAGCTGGAGGCAGCCAGTTTCAGCAGCTTGCTGTCATTCTTGGAAGATTGTAATAGGAACTTTCAATCTGCATTCTTTTAGTCACGATATATTAATGAAGCATTACAATTCTCTATATCTTTATCGAGTATATAGAAGATTATTGGATAATGCGATTCTCTTTATCATGATACCGTTAACAACATTGACAACAAAGATCAATCCCTGACAGCTCGTATACTTCAACAGTCGACGATATGATCCACAGCCATGCAACCCCGTAACTCTGCTGTCAACCCAATTACATGTCGTTAATCGTTACTTTAATGCCAACACGATATTGTTAAATTTTTCTATTAGAAAATGCAATGAGCAACCAAGCCTGCCATACAAGTAGCATGGGCGTCATCGTCTACTCTTTAATTCCTGGACTGCTTGGACAAACAGCACAATGATCATAGGAAACATATCGATCAGACCCAATGCAGGGATATCCATGCCTGATGTACAGCGCTGATATGGTGCTGACGCCTACAGAGTGCAGTGCAGGTCACCGCGACCGATCGCTCGTTAAACG